>NC_059404.1:6931049-7234155 GCF_905220565.1 Melitaea cinxia
ACTATTTCTAGAAACGTTTAGTTTAAAATAGGTAATATATTTATTACTAGCCGTTCCCCGCGGATTTAATTTGTTTATTACTATGCAACCATTACTGTGCAACTCGGGCGACTTGCACCAGTGCGTGGCGCGACGCATCGCCGTTTTATTTTATATTATATACTCCTATTATATGACCAAAATAAATTATATAAAAGACAAAGTTTATCTTCATAAAATTGCCTTGTTGGTGGAGTACTTTTCATGCGTAAGGATTCATACTACATAATGCAATAAAATCACCTTTTGACTTTTGTAATCATTAATTCTTTGCAGAATTATTTTAAAACCATGCTATCTTCTAAGAAATTCATTTCTAATCAAACGATGTCAAGGAAAATTTTGATCAAAAGAAATACTTATGATGAATAACGTATTTATTTGGATTGAGTTGTCTATAAAACTACCTTCGCGAATAATGCATTATTTTATAACAAACTTGATGATTACCAATAAAAAGGTAAGAATGAGTTAAACTTAAAAGATAAGCATTGTTTGACTGTTAACCTTTCATGTCGTTAAACGCGTATAATGGTAATATGAAATAGAAGCGTCAATAGCCTTAATGAAGGTTGATTGGTCTCGTCACAGCGCTAATTAGTTGGTGAACGAATGAAATATATTACATATTTGACGAGTTGGTAACTAATTTGAAATTTGTGGTACTTTAATTACATCTCTTACAACACTCAATTCGCTTTTTCTACAAAGACTTTCGTTTTTAAGTTTCGTTTCGTTTAGTTTCGTCTTTAGTGTTTTTTCAAATGTTTCCGACTCACCTTCTCAGGTAAAAAACCTGAAATAAAAAAATAGTACATTCTTATATTTACACTGAAATTCAGCAAAGTTAAAAAATTTCATTTAGAGACAAAAAGCTCCATAAGTAACTAATTTTCACTTTTGTTATGGAACTATCTTCTAATTCACAATTTTTTGTCCGAGTGATATGTAATTATCATCATCATCACTTCAGCCTATCGCAGTCCACTGCTGGACATACGCCTCCACAAGTTTGCGCCAAAAATGGCGTGAACTCATATGTGTTCATATTCCCATATTCACCACGCTGGGAAGGCGGGTTGGTAACCGCAGTGCTAGCTTTGTCGCACCGAAGACGCTGCTGCCCCTTTTCGGACTGTGTATTGCAAAGCCAGCAGATGATATGTAAAGAAGTACGCAAATCAAAGATATTATAAATAGGCATATAACATAGTTTTTTTATATATTATATATTTAATATAATATAATAAATTTTTATTATTTCTCTCATTTTTTGACGTTTAACGTGAACTGAAACTGGCTTATTGTAAATTGAATTATAAAGAATTCGCCGAGTCTTCACTTCGAAGATTTCGCAATGCTTGAAGACAAAAGTCTTCGAGCAATGCATCCTGCCTGTTTTAACATACGATGCCGAGACGTGGACACTGACGAGGGGACTAGTCCACAAGTTTAAAGTCGCTCAACGTGCAATGGAACGGGCTATTCTTGAGGTCTCTCTCTTAAAGATAGGATGAGAAATGAAACTATCCGTGAGAGAACGAAAGTAACCGACATCAATAAAATAAATAAAAATAAAACTATACTTTTTAAATTTCGTAATTTTAAGAGTGAAACCAAAGTTCGAAGAAAACATAAAATAAAAACTTTTATATCTATGTTTTAATAAAACTTATTTATAAAAATAAAAATAAAACATTTTTAATTATTACCTGTTCATTCGGCCTTTTCAGTTTCAGTTAGGAAGGAGGTTTTAATAACTACAATATTTCGTTCGATTTTTTTTCTTTTTGGCTGTCAGTTATACGGTGTCAGTTTATTTCGCTGTTGTCGTGCTCTTTCTATTAGTTTCAATAAAGTTAAAAGCTTCAATCGAACCATCATTAGCAGGTATTTAGCCTTTTTCCGATTGCGGTTTTCAGTCAATTTGCCGAGTGCATTTCCATCTGCGTCCGGCACTCACCGATCCAAATATGCTTTATTAATTATTTATAAAATTAATGCCAATAGCAAAAACAACATGGCCCATGTATCAGAGTAGTGTGCCCGCAATCTTTATTGAATTAGCGGATCAGTTAGTTTATCATTTATTCTATTTCAATATAGAAAGCGGCTACGTCACGTTCCTCTTTGAATTTACAATTTGTTGTTTTTTTATTCCCTACTATGGTCACGCTTGAATGTTTTATCTCCAATAAATGTTTATTTAGACACATAGCGAATGAGTTTTTTTTTTTCGGCTGGATAATAGCAATAACAACTTAATCTGTCCGCAAAATATATAACGTTGATTTAAAATTACATTCCATGACATGACTCGCACGATTTAACTAAATTTTTTGTTTTAACTGCTACGCGTCTATTGTTTGAGCCTAATTTGTTATTATAAACTCGTTCTCAGGTAAATAAGAATTATTAATAGTATCTATACAAACAAATAAACTTTTCTATTTTGTAATACCGTGAAAAATAACTTAAATGACCATGAAAAATAACTTGTGTAAAATAACTTAAATACTTAGTTAATATTTATTCTCGTTGTTTGAATTAGGAAAGAAATAATTTTAACGATAGGAAATTCAATTAAAAGCCATACTCTTTCTAAGACAGAATATCGAAAAATTGTAGTTATTGTCCCGATATGAAACGATCGATACAATTTAGCCTGTAACATCCCACTGTTGGGCACAGGTTTCTTTTTCCATGTTGGAGAAGGATTAGAGCTTAATCTGAGCTCCACTGCGGGTTGGCGGATATGTACCCTGCTTGGAGTAACGATCGGTAACAGTAGATATTTATGATAACAACCGGGACCGACGGCTTATGGTATTCTCCGAGGCACGGGGATACATTGTTTGACTGTTAACCTTTCATGTCGTTAAACGCGTATAATGGTAATATGAAATAGAAGCGTCAATAGCCTTAATGAAGGTTGATTGGTCTCGTCACAGCGCTAATTAGTTGGTGAACGAATGAAATATATTACATATTTGACGAGTTGGTAACTAATTTGAAATTTGTGGTACTTTAATTACATCTCTTACAACACTCAATTCGCTTTTTCTACAAAGACTTTCGTTTTTAAGTTTCGTTTCGTTTAGTTTCGTCTTTAGTGTTTTTTCAAATGTTTCCGACTCACCTTCTCAGGTAAAAAACCTGAAATAAAAAAATAGTACATTCTTATATTTACACTGAAATTCAGCAAAGTTAAAAAATTTCATTTAGAGACAAAAAGCTCCATAAGTAACTAATTTTCACTTTTGTTATGGAACTATCTTCTAATTCACAATTTTTTGTCCGAGTGATATGTAATTATCATCATCATCACTTCAGCCTATCGCAGTCCACTGCTGGACATACGCCTCCACAAGTTTGCGCCAAAAATGGCGTGAACTCATATGTGTTCATATTCCCATATTCACCACGCTGGGAAGGCGGGTTGGTAACCGCAGTGCTAGCTTTGTCGCACCGAAGACGCTGCTGCCCCTTTTCGGACTGTGTATTGCAAAGCCAGCAGATGATATGTAAAGAAGTACGCAAATCAAAGATATTATAAATAGGCATATAACATAGTTTTTTTATATATTATATATTTAATATAATATAATAAATTTTTATTATTTCTCTCATTTTTTGACGTTTAACGTGAACTGAAACTGGCTTATTGTAAATTGAATTATAAAGAATTCGCCGAGTCTTCACTTCGAAGATTTCGCAATGCTTGAAGACAAAAGTCTTCGAGCAATGCATCCTGCCTGTTTTAACATACGATGCCGAGACGTGGACACTGACGAGGGGACTAGTCCACAAGTTTAAAGTCGCTCAACGTGCAATGGAACGGGCTATTCTTGAGGTCTCTCTCTTAAAGATAGGATGAGAAATGAAACTATCCGTGAGAGAACGAAAGTAACCGACATCAATAAAATAAATAAAAATAAAACTATACTTTTTAAATTTCGTAATTTTAAGAGTGAAACCAAAGTTCGAAGAAAACATAAAATAAAAACTTTTATATCTATGTTTTAATAAAACTTATTTATAAAAATAAAAATAAAACATTTTTAATTATTACCTGTTCATTCGGCCTTTTCAGTTTCAGTTAGGAAGGAGGTTTTAATAACTACAATATTTCGTTCGATTTTTTTTCTTTTTGGCTGTCAGTTATACGGTGTCAGTTTATTTCGCTGTTGTCGTGCTCTTTCTATTAGTTTCAATAAAGTTAAAAGCTTCAATCGAACCATCATTAGCAGGTATTTAGCCTTTTTCCGATTGCGGTTTTCAGTCAATTTGCCGAGTGCATTTCCATCTGCGTCCGGCACTCACCGATCCAAATATGCTTTATTAATTATTTATAAAATTAATGCCAATAGCAAAAACAACATGGCCCATGTATCAGAGTAGTGTGCCCGCAATCTTTATTGAATTAGCGGATCAGTTAGTTTATCATTTATTCTATTTCAATATAGAAAGCGGCTACGTCACGTTCCTCTTTGAATTTACAATTTGTTGTTTTTTTATTCCCTACTATGGTCACGCTTGAATGTTTTATCTCCAATAAATGTTTATTTAGACACATAGCGAATGAGTTTTTTTTTTTCGGCTGGATAATAGCAATAACAACTTAATCTGTCCGCAAAATATATAACGTTGATTTAAAATTACATTCCATGACATGACTCGCACGATTTAACTAAATTTTTTGTTTTAACTGCTACGCGTCTATTGTTTGAGCCTAATTTGTTATTATAAACTCGTTCTCAGGTAAATAAGAATTATTAATAGTATCTATACAAACAAATAAACTTTTCTATTTTGTAATACCGTGAAAAATAACTTAAATGACCATGAAAAATAACTTGTGTAAAATAACTTAAATACTTAGTTAATATTTATTCTCGTTGTTTGAATTAGGAAAGAAATAATTTTAACGATAGGAAATTCAATTAAAAGCCATACTCTTTCTAAGACAGAATATCGAAAAATTGTAGTTATTGTCCCGATATGAAACGATCGATACAATTTAGCCTGTAACATCCCACTGTTGGGCACAGGTTTCTTTTTCCATGTTGGAGAAGGATTAGAGCTTAATCTGAGCTCCACTGCGGGTTGGCGGATATGTACCCTGCTTGGAGTAACGATCGGTAACAGTAGATATTTATGATAACAACCGGGACCGACGGCTTATGGTATTCTCCGAGGCACGGGGATACATTGTTTGACTGTTAACCTTTCATGTCGTTAAACGCGTATAATGGTAATATGAAATAGAAGCGTCAATAGCCTTAATGAAGGTTGATTGGTCTCGTCACAGCGCTAATTAGTTGGTGAACGAATGAAATATATTACATATTTGACGAGTTGGTAACTAATTTGAAATTTGTGGTACTTTAATTACATCTCTTACAACACTCAATTCGCTTTTTCTACAAAGACTTTCGTTTTTAAGTTTCGTTTCGTTTAGTTTCGTCTTTAGTGTTTTTTCAAATGTTTCCGACTCACCTTCTCAGGTAAAAAACCTGAAATAAAAAAATAGTACATTCTTATATTTACACTGAAATTCAGCAAAGTTAAAAAATTTCATTTAGAGACAAAAAGCTCCATAAGTAACTAATTTTCACTTTTGTTATGGAACTATCTTCTAATTCACAATTTTTTGTCCGAGTGATATGTAATTATCATCATCATCACTTCAGCCTATCGCAGTCCACTGCTGGACATACGCCTCCACAAGTTTGCGCCAAAAATGGCGTGAACTCATATGTGTTCATATTCCCATATTCACCACGCTGGGAAGGCGGGTTGGTAACCGCAGTGCTAGCTTTGTCGCACCGAAGACGCTGCTGCCCCTTTTCGGACTGTGTATTGCAAAGCCAGCAGATGATATGTAAAGAAGTACGCAAATCAAAGATATTATAAATAGGCATATAACATAGTTTTTTTTATATATTATATATTTAATATAATATAATAAATTTTTATTATTTCTCTCATTTTTTGACGTTTAACGTGAACTGAAACTGGCTTATTGTAAATTGAATTATAAAGAATTCGCCGAGTCTTCACTTCGAAGATTTCGCAATGCTTGAAGACAAAAGTCTTCGAGCAATGCATCCTGCCTGTTTTAACATACGATGCCGAGACGTGGACACTGACGAGGGGACTAGTCCACAAGTTTAAAGTCGCTCAACGTGCAATGGAACGGGCTATTCTTGAGGTCTCTCTCTTAAAGATAGGATGAGAAATGAAACTATCCGTGAGAGAACGAAAGTAACCGACATCAATAAAATAAATAAAAATAAAACTATACTTTTTAAATTTCGTAATTTTAAGAGTGAAACCAAAGTTCGAAGAAAACATAAAATAAAAACTTTTATATCTATGTTTTAATAAAACTTATTTATAAAAATAAAAATAAAACATTTTTAATTATTACCTGTTCATTCGGCCTTTTCAGTTTCAGTTAGGAAGGAGGTTTTAATAACTACAATATTTCGTTCGATTTTTTTTCTTTTTGGCTGTCAGTTATACGGTGTCAGTTTATTTCGCTGTTGTCGTGCTCTTTCTATTAGTTTCAATAAAGTTAAAAGCTTCAATCGAACCATCATTAGCAGGTATTTAGCCTTTTTCCGATTGCGGTTTTCAGTCAATTTGCCGAGTGCATTTCCATCTGCGTCCGGCACTCACCGATCCAAATATGCTTTATTAATTATTTATAAAATTAATGCCAATAGCAAAAACAACATGGCCCATGTATCAGAGTAGTGTGCCCGCAATCTTTATTGAATTAGCGGATCAGTTAGTTTATCATTTATTCTATTTCAATATAGAAAGCGGCTACGTCACGTTCCTCTTTGAATTTACAATTTGTTGTTTTTTTATTCCCTACTATGGTCACGCTTGAATGTTTTATCTCCAATAAATGTTTATTTAGACACATAGCGAATGAGTTTTTTTTTTTCGGCTGGATAATAGCAATAACAACTTAATCTGTCCGCAAAATATATAACGTTGATTTAAAATTACATTCCATGACATGACTCGCACGATTTAACTAAATTTTTTGTTTTAACTGCTACGCGTCTATTGTTTGAGCCTAATTTGTTATTATAAACTCGTTCTCAGGTAAATAAGAATTATTAATAGTATCTATACAAACAAATAAACTTTTCTATTTTGTAATACCGTGAAAAATAACTTAAATGACCATGAAAAATAACTTGTGTAAAATAACTTAAATACTTAGTTAATATTTATTCTCGTTGTTTGAATTAGGAAAGAAATAATTTTAACGATAGGAAATTCAATTAAAAGCCATACTCTTTCTAAGACAGAATATCGAAAAATTGTAGTTATTGTCCCGATATGAAACGATCGATACAATTTAGCCTGTAACATCCCACTGTTGGGCACAGGTTTCTTTTTCCATGTTGGAGAAGGATTAGAGCTTAATCTGAGCTCCACTGCGGGTTGGCGGATATGTACCCTGCTTGGAGTAACGATCGGTAACAGTAGATATTTATGATAACAACCGGGACCGACGGCTTATGGTATTCTCCGAGGCACGGGGATACAATAAGGATGGGGAGACCTACTAGGACAAACATCCAAACCGGAAAGAAATATCTGTACCTACAAATACAAATATCTATCCCGAGCGGGAATCGAACCCGCAAACCGTCGGTGCTTTAGGCGAATACTCGCATCACTACACCAGAGCTGTTGTTATTGTTCTGCATTCATAATATTGTTTTAATCAGTAATAAGCATCGCATTTAAACTCGGTGTTCAGTCACTCACGCCATTATCATTTAGTTGGGGGCGCTCGCATGCTGCGCCTTTAATATTGAAATTATACGACGTATAAATAGACAAGCCTAATACGTTTAGTGAAGTCATTCTTACAAAAACTAATTTTGTCACTTATAAATTTTTTATTAAATTAAGAAAGTTATTGGCAGCTTGTGAGAAATTGGTATGATAATTAATTACCTATCAATTTCCTTGTCAAAGTATTTGCAAAATAAACTGTAAGTTTTCAAAGATTTTGTAAAAGTATGTAAAGACTGAGGATAAATTTTTTAATTCTGTAATTATATTTTTAAAATTGATATAAATGAACTCAACGGTTTAATTCATTCTCATCTTAACAAAGAGTTATTAAAGTGACGAAGTGATTCCCTCAGTTAGAGTACTCATATTTCGAGTTCATCACATATGAATATTATGAGATAAGTAGACGGTTTTATTGCATTGCGGACAGACGTGGCCAAGGATTGGGAGCTGGTGAAATTTGCTCGAATAATATAATACCCGCACACCTTCCCTGCCGCTGTAGAGTTCTCTTAATATACCTTCTTTATTGCCGCTTCAAATTTACGTTATTAATGCATTTTATGTTTAATGAAATAAAACTTGTTTTTAATTCTGTCTGCGCTCAAAAAACAGTATAATAGTAAATAAAAACGGTAAACTAGTAATTTAATCTCTACACAGGTTCTCAGCTTTGTTATAATTGCATACGTACAGAGCATGAAAGTAATTTCCTAACAAAAAAAATCTTAAAAATCGTCACAATGCAACGCTGGTTGTGCTGCAAATTAGCTGCCAATTGCATCGAACACTATTATAAGTTGGGACATTGTTTTACCTACTGTTTTTAGAACTGGTATAAAGTTGGATTAGCTTTGTTGTTAGTGAGTTCAGTATCTCATCATAATTATGTCTATTGTGACTTTTGCGACGATTAATCAGTTAATGACTACTAATAAAATGGAATGTATTTATTTCAATTAAATTAAATAGCATTATATTTATATCGTCGTCAGAGCAATGAGATGGCTGATATCGAATATTGACATTGGTGGACGGACATACAAACATATTAGTATAGTTCGGTAAAACCTCGTCAAACGAAGCGCGCCCCGTGCGTGCCGGTCTCGCCGTTGTCGGGATCTCGTATCTACGCATATTGTATAACTGTTCATAGTTTTCATAGCTCGCAAGGCAACTGATGCTGTGTTTCAGAATTAAATGACCGTCCTACTTATTTATTCTCATTATAAATATCAATCTCATAGAGTACTTATTACACGAATATTAAAATACAAAATAAAAATTTAATAAAACACCGTAGATCGTTTCATTGTAATTAATACATCATGTAAATTCTGATAACCTGTTGGCTTTTGTGTACTTTATTTTTAATTTAAAAAATATTTTTCAATTTATTCAAGCATATCAGTAATCAAGAAGAGTGGTTCCGTTCACAAATGTGAAAAGCGGTTAATACAAACGTACATAAAAGTGCACGTGTTTACGGACCCTGCAGGCCAATATCCAGCAGACTGATTGCTTCTTTACTGTTACACGATAAAAATTTTATTAGATGCCCATAAACTGTACGTCGATGACTTGCGAGACCCAGTAGCCAATATAATTCAAACTGGCCTGTAACTAACCGTTATAAAGTTAGGGTCTATAATCATTTTGACGATAACGTTTAGGTTTGTTATCTATTCTAATATTATGAAAAGTAAAAATTTGTTTGTGCACTTGTAATAATCAAGAAGTTGTAAGTAAAAGTCCACATGTGCATACATTATCCGATATAAATGAAGGTTATTTAAATTTATTTATTTTCAGCTCTATTTTTAGAAGTTATTTTTAAAACCGCCTATTTTACCTCGCTATTTTAGCAATGAAAAAAGAATTATCCATGCTTTTTTGTATATATTCGATATAGCACGTCAATGCTATTATAGCGTAGGTGCATCTCGCGTACTTTATACGTGTGCGTGTTTTAAAATATTTTTTCAGAAGAAAGACTTTATTTCACAACGACCAACGCAAAAAAGCGCGCTCGGATGCGCAAACCGTCGAACTGTTCAAATCGTTTAGTAAACGCCGAATAGGTTGTATACAGGTGAGGTACAGCGATTTTAATCGAATGGAAACGGAACAAAGTGAAAATGTACACCTCAATTATTCCAGCAGTTGCGTGAGGACAAATAGCCATGTGTCAACATGACCGCTCCTAATATGAGCTGGAACTCTTGTTAAACTATTAATTTTACACATACTTCAAATTTATATTATCGCGAATCGAATTTAAATTATTCGTATATTGTTGTCGTATATAAGTTTTCGATAGCTTACCAATCTGATGACTGTCGATAGAAATAACAATTAAGAAAATTAACTAAGTCCCATACAACATAAGAAATTATATATTATATATCTCAAATTATTACAGTAAATTTAGTTAGTCAAATTTATGTGACGATTTTCATCGCTACTTTCATTTATTTATATTCCCCTTGTTTACATAGACGTCACAAATATTTCACAGCGTAGTAAAAAGGATGACCTATATAAGTGAAATGAAAAAACTAATTAAACAGTTCCGTTTCTGTTAATATCCGTCTATTATTGAGTAAGCCTCATAAAAAGAACTCAATAAAACATAAAGCTTTGGTCCGTGGTGCTTGGCCTCGACTCGACTCGTCTCCAATAAAATACAAATAGAGTCGATTGAAATGCAGGACGAAAGCGGGTGTTTACTTGATGCCGCTCCGGTACCGGCGACGACCAAGTCACCGATAACCAAGATTGCTTTTTTCAATGTCCAATAACTTGTAAAATGTTGATGTGAAAATTAAAAGTCTGCTTACTACTGTTTTCAATTACGGACACGTCATGTGCATGGTCTGCCTCAAATACAACCGTCATACAATATTAAGAGGAAATGTGTGATCTTAACCTTATGTTTCCAAAGATTTTTTAATCGAATTTATGTGATATGGTTTCGACATAATTTAATATGCAAATAAAATCCGTCATTATAAAATCATTGTAGCACCTTTGATAATTAAATTTAACTGTGTTTGTTTTAATGCACCATTGCAAATCGGCACATTACAACGTAAACCTTATGAATGCTATTCAAGACTTCTTAATTAAAATTTTCAATATAATTATTGATTATTGATATTGATTTGATTTAGTACTGTTTCATTTTTCGACGCAAATACAAGGTAGAGCGATGGATTATGTTTATGGTAAGTCCACATGTGCTAACATTTGTTTTACATGTAAAATATACTTTAGTTACTTATTATAGACTTTACTTTGCAGGTATCATCCTTTTATATTTAGGAAAAGTAACGATTATTCATACGCTTGATTTATCGAATACTAATCTAAACGAATTGTGGCACGGATTATTATTATTAGAGGAAACTAGAGGTAAAAAGAACAATTGCAAAACTAATACCAATATAAGACTATATTCATTTAAAATCAAGACATATGATAAAAATATAACGGGTCGCTCTCTGTACATTCAAGATATATGAGAAAAAATGTTAGTGAGACACTCGCACCAACTCAAATAGCACCCAAAACAATGATTGTCAGAATTTTTGTCTGTTTGTCAGTGCGTTTCTGCACGCTAAGCTAATAAACGGCTTATTTAAATCTGGTTTTACTCATATACTGTGGCAAACTTAGCTTAACATTTAGTGTTTATTTTATGTCAATCGGTTTTTAAATAAAATAAGTTATGCTAATTTAAAGAATCACGTTGAATATGTAAAGTCACTATTTGGACGAAGTCGCGAGCAAAGTTAGTAATAAATATATTCTTTAAAATTGGTAATATTATGACATAATTTATTTGGTGTTTATTTAAGTGTAGTAACAAATTAAAAATAGTTTATGTCAAAATAATTACAACTAAATTAATAAATCAGAAAGTTGCAGGCAAAGACGTTGAAAATGAAAAAGAAAAAACAACGTCGTTTGAAGGTGAAAGTGATTTTAACTATCCTAAAAGTGACAATAGTTTTCACAATGCTGATAAAATAGATTCTAAAATATTAACAGAGTATAATGATGGTGAAAACACATTAAACTCCAAAAATTCTATATTAGAATTGAAAACAGCACTACAAGATGAACTTAATAAATACCCATTCGAGGCAGAGGAAATTATTAATTCAGAACGCAATGGAATAGTTCAGAACGTACATGGTTATAACAATAATTATTTAGTAGAAAATGCGGACTATGATTCTAAGGCATTACAGCTGAATAATAACGATGAAAACTTGTCATCAGATATTGAAATGTCACGAAACGAAAACGTTTTTAAATCAAGTAAAACAGTTATAACACGACCAATATTGCAAAATAACGACATAGTTTTAAGGATTCCGCATCGGAGCCCTTTTTTGCTAAACTATTATCAAATGGCAAATGTTGTTCTCCCTTTCAAACCTATTAAACACTACTTGCGATCCATAAAAATGCAAGATGTTCTACCAATTTATCCTAATATACCGTTCGCGGTGCAAGGTCATGTCAAAAAATGCAATCATTGTTTTTAAATCATGCAAAGTTTAATTTTTTTCTTTTATTAATAAATAAGAAAACTGTGTATTTATTGCATTATTTTTATGTAAAAAAAATATTTCACTTAAAATTAAAAGTTTGGTTATTTAGTAACATAAATATTAACGAATTAGTGCGCATTTCCATTAGTTCTACGTTTTTAAGTGGCAGTTACCGTCAGCTTGTTAGCAAGTTGTGAATCCGTAACACAAAGAAGCTATCCACAATTTCGACTAACTAGTGAAACACCTGGCAAACATGATAAAACCGAAGTCCACACGATGCTCAAAGATCTAGTTAGTTGTTGGAATGACTCAACGCTTCATTGACATGTTTGCGATTTTCCTATGGTTTGCTTGAACACCTTGCTGTCAATCGACTGTGTGAGACATTGTACTCTTTTGCATAGTGCGAAATGTAGAATTTATTATTTTTCTTATTTATTACGTATTTCTCTAAATAAATATTTTTATCTTATTTAACAACTTCAAAAAGAGAAAAGGCTTTGTGTATATGATGAAATAGCTATTTCGATTAAATAAAAAGATTAATAAAAACAAAAAAAAAATCTATAGTGTATTATTATTGTTAGATTAGGTTTTCGGAAAATTTCTAAATACCATTTTGATTTTTAAACACTTATTTGTCGTGATTGGATTGCATACATATACTATATACTTCATGTGCTAAACTATTTCGCCAGAGCCATATAAAGCACATATGATGGTATTATTCTATAAATAAGATCACATCATCATAGTCTTCATATAATAATATTAACAATTTTTAAACATAGAGCTTGAAGATAACTGTCAATAGGAGTTTTAGTTTACAGTTTCAATCATTTATTCTACTTATGAGTGAGTTAACTGAATACATATAAATTAAAATTGTAATAAATTTCTATATTATCTTCATAAAAAATTACAAAATCTGCACACTTCATTTAGCACAGCTCCAATATTATCTACTTAATAACAAGAAATCAGTCAAAAATAAGACAATCTGTTTCATTCGTATACGAAAACATTCACAGATGTTATGGAGTTATGGATAAGAGTATTAAGAAATACTTGCTCTTTCGTGTATTATTTTTGTACGTTTTAGTTATATTCTTTTTTTAAATTTTTGGATACCAATCGCTATACAAAAAATAAGCGAGTGTGCTCTAAACTACTGACTGAAGTAAAATTTACGAAACGTAACACTCTCTCTTTCTATTTTTACTAACTGATATCTCCCTCTTAACTTCCATTCGCCTCACCCGATCACACTTTTCGTAACGCTCGTGTCACCCATTTACCAGCCTACTCCGCAAGTCAAGCGTGCGTAAAGAAGTTTTACTGCAAAAACAGTTTCATACTTTTAATTGTCATATTTTTAGATGACTTTTTTTATTCTTACGGTTTTTTTTTTAATTCTTAGGTACTTACCAATATTTATAGCTAGGTCACTCTAAGGATGATCTTCTGACACATAGTTACATACATATATATCAGCTACTTGACTGATGTAATTTTGAAATAGTAAAGAGAACACTATAATTAATATTTTTAAGTCTTTTCCTTATTTTTGTTACTTATACGATGTTTTGAAAGAAACCATGATAAAATGTTGTTTGCTTAAAAATATTGTCATAACATTTATGGTATGTAAAAAAAATAATAAGTTATGCGAGAAGTCCGAAAAAAAAATTTGGTTATAAAGAAAATTATTAAATATTTGTAATTTTAATAAATTGCGTAATTTTATTAAACTTTTACTACAATAATTCTGATCTGAACCCGAATACCTGTAGATATTAATATTTTTTAAATGAGTATCGCTGTTCGGCTTATTTACTTTTGTCGTGACACAACGGAAGCGCAGAGTAGGCTAAGTACTAACAAAGCTACTTTTTGAAATAAGAACGGTTGCCATTACAGCGTTACTTGCATACTTTTGTTATTATGAATGATATTTTTTTCAATATAAAATAAAATAGACAATTGAGTCGTCTACCGTTTATTGATTTAAATAATTATAGGAAAAAGAATTGTGACAATAACTTAGTTGAGCTCAGGTAATGAAACACCAAAAAAGCAACTTAAAAAGATTTTAAGAAAGGATTATATAATTATAGATGGAACTGTCCTTAACCACGCCGTGGCAACTTGTAAATAAAACAACACTCAGCAAATTATTGTAAACATTTTTTTTAAAATCTGTATTAGTGTATGTTTTGTAAATTGTCCTAAAAAATAAATAATTATTTATTGATCGTTATTGGTCTCACCTATTTGACATGTTTCAGCAATTCTTAATTACAGTAGATGAAACCATAGTGCTTGTGAAAGGTTATTTAACAATTTTTTCACAATTCGAAACTCTCGTTTGACATCCAACTATTTCACAAAACAACAACAACTGTTCTAGGTACTGGAACTAAATTTTTCAATCCACGTTTTTGTCTGTATGTATATACATCACAATAAGACAACTCTCAACTTCATATTCGCCGTGTGAGTAATCCTTAAACGCGTATTATCACAGCACGTGTTAATCTCCGTGAGGGGCTTTCAATAGCGTTTCACATATAGAAAAGTTTCGGTGAAAATGTTTCAAACTTCTCATCGGAACGCGTTAACTGAACTTGCTATGTTAATGTATTTGCCTCTTTGTATCAGAAACTGTCTGCTCGTTAAATACGACCTTATACTACGTTGAAATGCTCTAAGAGGTTTATTTGTGTGTTTTACTTATGAGTTTTATAATAAATATCCACGTACGCAGTATTATGCATATTTACTAAGAGTGTTTGCACCTGTACTTTATGCTTTTCGATTTAAAATACGACAATACAAATACAGTGTATTATGAATATAGTGAGTGAATGTGTGGTATGAGAAGGTATAGTTATAGTTTATTAAAGTCGATCTACTGGTCAAAACAGTGAATCTTAATTTATAGTCACGAATCAAAGACCAAAATAAACACTGCTACATTGTCCAGTGATTTGGCTAAGAATTTATCATATTCTTGGCTGCAAAAAAACCCTTTTTAGGCTGCCTGCATGTTTCAGCATTCTGAGACGCCATTCTGTATACAAGTGCCGTCGTAGACAAAACTACAAAAATTCTACTTAACCCATGTCCTTCACAAGGTTTTAAAAGTGTACTAAAAATATTGAGTAATAAATCTATTTACCGTTTATTTGTTTTTATAATAATAATAGCGTTACTATAGTGTTCTAACTCTGCGTATTGGGTAAAAATTATTTTTAACTAATAATCGTCATTCCAGCCTATTGCAGTCCACTGCTGACCATGGCCTCCACAAGCTCGCGCCAAAAATAACGCAAACTCATGTGTGTTGCCCATAGTCAACACGCTGGGCAACTTAAAATACCAAATACTAATTAAAAGATTTTATATTATTATTAGTTTTACAAATAATGTTAATTTGAAGAAACTGGAGATCATCTAGTGGTTTGTGGCTTAAACAGAGAGGATTTGCGTATCGAATTATAGAACGCATAAGCTCAGCTATTAGACCGTTGAGCTTGAATAATAACGGCCCGCTAATCCTTGCGGGAAACAAAGTAAATATTGCTTCATGTAGCTTTAAGATACTCATACAAATCCAATTTATTTTCCATTTCCCCACTTCATGAAAACTTAAATATGCTCGCCAGGTACACCACTTTGAAAGCAATCCTTTGATCGTGTTTATCTTTTTATGGAAAATTGTATCAAAAATTTAAACACAAATTTTTATACACTTTTATTTTCATAACAGTTACTTTTATTAAAGTATCCAAATCATATAGTTTATAGTTTATGAACTTAAATAAACCATAAAGCTAATTGTTGTTTATTAGTTTCTTTACGTAATTCTTATTATATTCAATTAACAGACCTAATCACATGCAGACGTTATTTATAGAAGACGATCTCAACTTATTTACATTTTGAAACAAGCAGCAGCTGATCAGTGATATAAAACAAACTGTTTCCGTTTATCTGAAGACACGGTATCAAGATGCAAGCGACTTAATAAGCATGCAACGTCTGAGCAGGTTACAATCGAGCGTTATCAGAAAGACAACCGAAATAAAAATTTAAATTTTATGTAACAAAAACCGAAATTGCACAACAAATATAAAGAAAATAAAATAACTGTTCTTTTGTTTGAGTAACATAGATAGCTATTTGAAATATTAATTCATATGGCTGTTATGATCATTAAAAAATCATGAATGTAATAAAAAATTCACGTTAGAAATGCATTTAGTATTCAATATTCAATACTTCTTAAATAATAGATGGTAATCTATTATTCTAAGCTGTTACAATCATTATCTTTTCAGTTGCACTTCTTCGTTCATTATTCATATCCGTATGTTTTCATAGCAATATTTAGTAAGTAATTTTATATAGTAGTATTTACAAATGAAGGTTGTAGCAACAAGGATACACCTTAGAAAACGTTTTCAAATTAAATTTGATAACATAAAATATCATAAAGTAATAAAAAAACCCCTGTTCTTTATCTTCTGAAGTTAGAAAAAGTAAATCGAGTGGCTGCTTTTTAAAAGAGATTAGTTTTTTATTCACAACGAGGATACCACTCTAAAGTTTAAGAATCGTGCATGAGATGGGAATTAACTTATACACGGAGTTCGACATAGCCGTCACACACACAGTTTCGAAGCGGAATCACAAAGAGCAAAATATTAACACGAGCTACTTATTTCGAAAACTATTGCAAAGTTTTCTACAATTTCGTATGTCGGCAATTTCTCAAGCAACTTTATCATCTGAGATTCACTTGGAACGTGTTGCGAGTGCGTCTCCTTTTTTTTTCGTTGTTTCCAGCTTGAATAATTTATGCGTTCCTTCCACAAAATACTAACGTATTTCGAAAAGTTTAAATTTCTATTATAAATTCGTTCAAATTACACACAGCATGAAATATTATATTACTCTGTTACATTTAATTTGCTTTTATGTGTATTTTATTTTTATAAGTCTGAAATAATAATAATACTTACAAAATGCTACTCTAAAAAAATATTAAAAACTTTTTATTGTACAGGAGATAAGTACAAATGGTGGCCTAATCGCTGATGAGCGATCTCTTGCTTAATTACTTAATTAGTTTGCTGTAAAATATGGAACTACCTAACCTAACTTTCCTTGTAAATACTACCTATGTAGGTACATACGATTTAAAAAAACACGTAAGCAACAACTCAGGCTCCATAACCGAATATCCAAAAACAAACTCCATGCTTTTTAAACTTCAGAAAGAAAAACAAAAATCAGATGCCATTTTGAATCAACTCTTGTATTATCGCTCTATAATTATCGCTTTTATGTTATACTTCTCGTCTGTTTTACTAAATATATAATTATTTATTATTATATAATATATAATTAAAATTTTAATTTACGATTACAATAAATAGAGCTTCATTTAAGTTATATGTTTATGAATAAAACATATTCAGGATATATGATGGAGATGTTTGATGTTATTCTACAAAATATATTGTACAGTATATTGTCTCATTTATATCCCACAAAATTCGGTGTATCGTTGAAGCTTAAGAGATCCTTATATTTTAAAGAGGGCACATATAGCGCGAGTTACGCTTGTTTTACAACACTTTAAAACAAGGCACTCACGGTTCGAGGGTATTTCGCGGTTGGAAAAGAATGCAAGCAGGTTTACGTTGCCATCTCTCGAAGTATTTCCACAGAAATAATTAAAAGTTTTTATGATCGCCTCCAAGTACCGGGGTGAGATTCTGACGACGGGCGTTTCACGTAAAGCGGAAGCTCGCCATACTTACCAATAAACACGGTTCATGGGTTGCATCTTTAAATTCGAAACGTTTTCTCGAAATTAACACATCCTAATATACATAAACATGTACATATAAACATATATATATAAACGTGTATATGTGTTATAATACAATAAAATATTGATTTTTTAAAAAATGCTTTTTGTTTTAGAAATGTAGAATGCTCTTTACAAAATATTTTTTTTATAAAATATACATAGATATAGCTAGTGTTTACTTGCTACATACATATTACTGTCGGCTATAACCTGATACAAGCGATAAAGGTCTTGTATGCAAATACGAGTATCGAACAAATTTTAACACTTTTGTTATGTATGTAGATGTGATTATTTGCACACATTGGCTTTATATCCATTTTAACGCTATTCTTCACCAAAGAGCCAATACTTTACACATTCAAACTTAACTAAGTCAGTGATTGATTTAGGGGTCGTTTGATAGATTTATTTTTTAACTGTGTACATATTTCCCTATATCAAAGTGTATTTATCACCATGTGACCATATATTTATTTATTTTATACTTTATTGTACACCACAAATATATTACAAACAAAGCATAAAGATAGTTACAAACAGTGAAGTACAATGGGCGGACTTATGGCTAATTAGCCATTTCTTCCAGACAAACATATGTCTTAGAATATATAAATTTAAGGTAAAGTATTGAATAATTGCTCTATGAGTAAATTAAATAACGTTAAAATTTATTAAAACTCATTCTTATAAAACTTATTGAAGTTTAATTATTTTTGTAATAAAATAAAAAAAAAAGCTATATTTAGTGAATGTTTTTAAATTGATAAGCCATAACCTAATGGTAAAACTCAGATCACGCTGCATTGCGTAGCACATCCACTGCGTAGCGGCTACGGCTACGAGTCGACTCCCGGCCTACACGCTCGGACGCAATTAAAAGTTTATAAGCAACGGAGTCATCGCACGAACGAATCTGTAAGCGACTGCATGTAAACATTCACTTCTAATTGGAGCTGGGGGCTTTAATGAAATATGTACGTCTATTTAAATAAATGAAGCAATTAGTTTCAGCTGCCCGTGTGTCTAGTGTAATTCCTTTTTCTTATGAAATAATATTAACAGTACCCGTAAGTTTTTTTTACCGTTTTAATAAATTGTCATTTACAAATGTACTAATTTTATGCCATAGACTTAGCCTTTATTGAAATGTACAATCTATATATTATATTTATCAAATGGAAGCTACGCTAGCTGGGCTAGATAGCTTAATGTTTAACTTTCATAATAAAAAAATAATTAATACTAAATTGACACAGCAACAGTTGCAAGCGACGTTGTAAAGAGAATGCGAAAATTATTACTGAGGTGTAGTGGTCGTTTTTTCATAGAGTAATCGACATACATGTAGGAAAACTTGGTTAATAACTCTGTCTCCCAAGCTACAGTCTTATTTATGAGTAAAATTACAAACCCTTTGTGTGTTTTTCTGGACCTGTTTTTTCGGTGTTTCTTTTTGTAGTTATTAAAATTTCTTTAGCTATGAAACTAATTACCTGCATTGAGAGTATGCAAAATAAGCACTGTCATTGCTACTACTGATTATTTTATAGCGAATATGAATACGTAATAATTTTATTATGCAAAACGTGGTAAATATAATATTTCTTTGATTCCTATATCTATACAAATAAATAAATTTGGAGTGTCTGTTTGTAATATTGAAATAACCGCTTTTAACATTTGCATGTGGATGTATACACGGTACATATACCAAAATAACATTTTTTATTGTTTGTCTGACAGACGTCTGTCTGTTAATTTTTGATCCTGATAATTTAAGCTCAATCTGTAAAGGTACAACTTGTTTTGGCTTAGTTGATTTACAAGAATTACTTTTGCAATACTTTTAGTGTGAGTCTCACCACTATACTTTGGAGAACACCTAAATCTATCGGGCTCGGTTATAACAGACACTTCGTAGTGAGTAGACAAAATCATTACTCTTAGTATCGAAATTATAAGCAAACTGCAGTTGGGAAGCATAGTGTATTAAGTAACAAACTTTTTTATGGGAAAAAAGTCCAGCAGTGGGACGTTGCAGTTCAGATTGTAATGTCCCACGGCTGGGCAAATGTCTCTTTTTTCCTACTAATGATTCATATCAATCATCAGTCAAATATTAATAAAATACCCTTTATGCGAACATGACTTTTTTACATAATACGAGTACATGTATAGACAAGTAAAGTGAAACAGAATAGATCGATCTTTCAATAGACTCTTTAGTTGGTCGACAGTATTGTTTGTAAATCATTGTTTTGCTGTTGACATCGAGTTTTCGTATCGTTAATTAAATTAACTTCGTTTTTACATTGGACTGTTGGTTAGATAGCTGTTGTTATTTGTAGATTTATTTAAATTATATATATATACGAATTGTAACGCTGTTGGTTTTCGAATAAAATAAATAAATAAATAAAAACGAATACAAGTTTACCATAATATTTAATATTAGGTTGATGATTAAGTTGATGGTGGAATATTAAAGTATTTTATTTTAATGATTATATAAATAAATGTATACGCAACAATGATACAGTAGGGATCAGAAAATAATTTTTATCTTCTATTTAAAAAACTATATATATTAATTATTATGCTTATTTTGACATTCTTAAAAAAACATGAAGCATAATATTTTTGAAGTAAAACCTATTACTACGCTTAACTTAGGAAGTAAGCTGGTGAATGCGTGTTGAGAGCGTTACGAAAAGTGTGATCGGGTGAGGCGAACGGAAATAATAGGGAGATATAAGTTTGTGAAGATAGAAAGAGACAGAGTTACGTTTCGTAAGTTTTCTTCAGTCGTGTGGTCTAAACACACTACTGAGGCACACTCATTTTCTTTTCGACTAACGTATGAAATTAATAAACTTTTTACTCCTAATGTTGTAACATCGCGAGATGTCTGTCTCATGGGTGAAATATAATCTTAAGTCATCAAATAAGTCTAAGAGATTCTATGGCCAATAAAAAGGGTTGTAAAGTGACTTAGCAAATTATGGGGATATTCGTCAGGTAATGTCATAAATAAGTTGGGGCGAGACGATATAATCATAACAGGATATGGCTTGAACCCAATTCTTTAGTTGTGCTCGTATTAAAATTTTAAAGATATATTCCCCGTTATCGATATTGAGTATTTATATTTTTAAATAATATAATGTATAATTATCGTTATGAAAAATAGAAATACCTCGCTCCATTTGGCCATTTTGTGACACATTTCAGATGTATGTCACGATTCTAGGCCGAGTATTGCGTGTGCCTTAGTTAGTTGAACCACTAGACGTATAGGCAAAATAGACTTTAATTATGAAAAAAATATATAAATATTTTTATAGTTTTTATTGTGTGATAAGAGTTTTTTTTTTTCGAATTGTCTGTCTACAACGTTTCCGTTCCGTTACATCGTCATCGTACCACTTTTGACTCTTAAACCCACAAATGACAATCTTGTCGAGTCCCCCCTAATTCTTTGATCTTAAAGCAATAAGGGCTTTTATTCGATGAAAATACATTGTTCTTCTTCTGTCCGGACGCTGTCTAGCTTAATTATACTCAAGGGTTGTCTCGTTTAATCGTGTGTCATAAATTTGTCAAAAATTTCACATTTTTGAACTTAAAAGCGCATTGCGCATGAGAAACACAATACCCATCTTTGACATCTGTGCATTTTAAAAGTAAATTTTTTCAGCAAAACGCATTTGGATTAAGCAGTTTTAACGTGAATTCAAACGTAACCTTTCCATTTCTTTAGCTGTTCGATAACTGAACTAATTATTTATATTACTTTATATTCATACATATATAAATTTTTTGTGTGTTAGATTGACTCTTGTGTCTTTTCAAAATGTTTGTAGTGTTGTAGTGCACAACTATTTTTAGTCTCACTCAACTACCCTAAGACCTCAAGCTTGGAGGATATGAGACTCCCGTAATCGGTATAAAGTCGTATTAATTGGTCATGTCAAATAAAAAGATTCTTGCAAATATTATCGAGTTTTTTTTCTGCTCAGTGACAACATTAATAGCGTGAAATTAAACCAGTGTTAATCGCGAGTTTAGTAACTAGAGATCTTATTAACGCCAGCCTATTATAGACGGAAGTAAATGCTGGAAACTGAAGCCTCATTTCTTTTCTCTTTTTCCATAAGCTTGACTCTAATTTAGAGTTTTTTTTTAACATAAATGTCAACAAAAGTTGTGAATGCTAGTTATTTACAAAAAGTAACCTGTTTTTTGAGGCAGTGAACTTAAATTAAATTCGTTTTGCTCGAGTAAAACAAATTATATAAGTTGAAGAATTTCTAAAATGCATCGTAAGATTATTTTTTAATCGTTCTATATACATATATTACTTATAAAATTGCTAAATTAGTGCATGAATGTGTTATTGTGATAAACATATCTATTAAATGGTTTCTAGATTTGCTGTAAAGTATATTACGTCATATTTTACTTAAAATATACATGTAATACTCTTCAAGTTATTAAAGGCAGCCTACTTTTTTTTAAATAATATAATATTAACTAAAATAATAAATAATATGAACTAAAAATATGAAACCTATAATACATTACTTATATGTTAATTTATTCTTAAATTGATGTAGGTGCCGGTATACTTCGTACAGCAAGTTTCTTCGTGAATATATCGATTTGTTTATTATTATCTTTTATACAAACCTTGTCCTAAAAATAACGAACAAAAAAAGAATTATCTAATTTAGTGAACGTTTAATGAACATACATTTCGCTTAATCATTTTAATTTATATAATTATGTAGATTAGTAAATAACATCTCTTTTTAAATATTAAAAATGAACGTTTATCCAAACATTTCCGTAAATATTACCAGTTGCTATGTTAAAAACATCTCTATTTCGCTTTCCCTGGAGTCACGGAATCCTCTCTCGAAGGCCTAATTGGAAAATCAAAATGCCATACCTATTTCAGTCATCGACAGCCGAGTTGTTTCCATGGGGGAAAGCAAGCTTAGAAAATATATTTTATGTTACTCGCTTATAGAAAGTTTTTACCTGTATGATGTAATTAATGTTATAATTTTTAAAATAGAAAAATAAATATTTTTAATTTAACCCACAAATTGTTAATTATATATTGCTCATGTATGGATCTTAAATTCGGCGTACAAATTTTACGTCGTAAAAATCAAGTCACTTTCCCTAATTTTTTGAGATACTCGTTCAATATTATGCTAGGTACTTAGGAGTAAGTACTTTGGCGACACTTGCTGTTGGTGCAGAGATCACAGCAACTAACTGATATCTTGTGTATATTTTCAGAAACCAGACACCTAAATTCTAATGTAAAAGTATTTATTATTTATTTGTTCATTATTTCAGCACCTCTTCAAATTCTATACTTTTTTGTAAACAGTTATTTAAATAAATATAATTTATATCATTTTTATAATTCGAGTAGACAATCGAATGTAATACATTTATTAATTATCAAGTATAATTAGTTATTATATATGTCATTATAATACTAATTCTATCATTTCGTCTTCAAACATAATTATTGAAACCATTTGCACAATGTGTAGACAAAAGAAAAATGTAAATAAATGCATTATAAAGTGAAATCAAACTAATTAACTTTATTATTTACAATAAAATTTCTATTAGCCTTATTTGAATAAGTATTGATAGATAATTAGTTTCAGATATAATTAATATATAAACTAATTATGCCTAATTTATCCAAAACTACGTGTTTACCTGCCCATACATTATCCGTAGCGTACTTGTTATTTGTTGTTTAATTTACTATCACGTTTGTTGTTTCATTGAGTGCCTTCGATACATCATTTTACCCATAAAACTAAATTACACTTACTACAAGTTTACTTCTTATTATTATTATAAGAAATTCATGAAGTTTTAAATACATCTGAAGTTGTACCTTTTATACAGAGGAAAGATCGGATTTTGATTTTTTTTTTTTTGTTAGTTGCTAAAAGATAAACTCGAAAAGACGACATTAATTTTAAAAGTCTTTCATCAGTAGAGTGTAAATAAAGTACTATGTAATCACTAAGTGATGTAGACTATATTTTAACGGGAGGAATCGTGTAGTTCGAGCGGGCAAATCCGCTATAAAATTGTAGTAAAATATAAATATGCCATTATCTAAAGGGATAAAATATTTTACAGGTAACCCAATATTAATCCTCTGTGTTACACGTAAAAACAACCTACAAATAGCAGCAGTATTTTTATATTACTGCTTCATTTAATAGCCTATGTAGTTAATTAAAATACGCGCTGTTAACTTAAAAAAATGGCAGACGGGATTATGATAAAAATGCCACGTCAATCACTACGAACGAAGTCATACATAATAAGGACAAAATATTACAAAATATTTCATCTTTATATCCGTTTAACTATCTATACAATCTATACGACCTTTACCTGTATAACAACAATATGAAATCTTGACTGAGTTTCTTATTCACAACAGTTCAGATTCTTATTTAAAATCATGTGAATAAGTTTTTATAAAGTAAGTTTTCATGTAAAATAATATTTGTGGTAAACATTTCCGGGACGCGGCCGACTCTCGCAGGGCTAATTGGAAAATAAAAATTCTATTCCAGCTATTGACAGCAGATTTTTTTTTTTTCTATTTTATCGCAAGGCTATTATGTACTATTGAATGGGAAAATGTTTTTAAGCTTGACACCTTTCATAACATGAACAAAATATATCAAATGCAATTAATTTTTCATTTGTATCCTCTTGCATGAATATAATGTAGTTTTATATATTAGTTGATCGAGTACATTTTAGAACAATTCCTAATTAATAAGTTATTTTTATTATTTTTTTTCACATAAAATGTAATCTTAAAACTAATTAAAAAATACGCATTTAAAGACATACAATGAATTTCTAACTAAAAATGCTTAGACCAGTGTAACTAAATAAGTCTATCTAAAGAAATGTTTTAGTTATACGTTGTTATTTTTTCATTAAAATAGGATCAGAGGCTGTCATTCCCTAACGAAACTAGGTCGTCATATTAATTGTGGATGATACCATGAACCATACAGATACACGATTATTTTATTTTGTACATGCAATAAAATGCCAGTATAATCATTATTTCGCTCAAACAACTACCATATCGGAAGCAGCGTATCAACGGTAATTATATAAAAGTTCGTCGGTAACTTCAGAAAATTCCACGTACAAAACTATAAGCACTACATGTAAATAGACTTCTGTAATTAGAGACGACGCGTCTCGACTGAACTATATGTGTGTGTATGTTCTACTATTATGTATGTACTACTCTTTAGGAAGGCTTGTCAGGCTATCTAGAATAATAAGTAGATCTCTAAAGTTGATAAGTAATAAATAGAAAAAAATCAGTTATACCATGATATTGTAGTTTTATTGTTGAAAACAATAAAGAGACAAAGTATTTAAACAGATTTAACGAATAATTCAAAAAGTGAAATATAATGTATACCTGTATTTTGTAAGCAAATATTATATTCATATTTCTAAACTTTTCAAACTTTGTTGTTCCCATGTTAGAGAATGGACGCTTAGTTTTCATTTAGATACATCGTTTCTAAGTTGCTATGACAAATGAATTTTAATCAGCTTAGGTGTCGAGAGTTGATACTATTTATGCAATTATTAAAATAAATAAACACGCTTAATAAATATATTATTAGAAATGTGTAGACATTTTATGATTACAAAATTGGTTTTATATGATTATGAAACTTTGACTGATATTTAAATCCTAATTTTAAGTCCTCTTTCTGATCCTGGCATGATGTTTTACAATATTTATCAACAAACATGCTTTCTAATGCAAAAAGAAGTTTTAAAACTATCCCCATTGGAATCAAGATCATCAAATTTGAAAAAAAAAAACTTTGTATAATATGTTTCTGGCTCCTCCTAGCTGACAAAAATTCAATAACTCTGACTGAGCGAATGTTTGTCGGTTATTTTTTATGAAATCAAAACCGTAACAATATAATAAGTTAGGGTTGAATTAATTTGTAATACATATATTCTTATACCTACATATATTCTGAATAAAAGTAATACATTATACATATCAATATTATTACTATTATTTTCTACGAAAACAGACAATAAAAAGTATAACGTGTTTTTCATATGTTCATTATTGTTTGAAAATAAAGTTATCTGTGTTTAAATAAAATATTAAGTATGAAATGTTTTCATTGTACCAGCTTTACAATTATGATAAAAGAACATTAAAAAAATTGAAATTTACATGTTTCGATCTATAAATTCGAACCTTTTTAAATGAACTGGTGGTTTGATGGAATTGTGTCACAACTCCACGCTCGCTATTGCGTCAACCTTCGTTAACTTAAGTGCTACGAGTAAAACGCACTAGTTGAAACTGTTTTAGATGATGAGAAAAGAAGAAACGTGGCGATAAATAATTAATAACTATATTTTCTTTATTTTAAGGAGGAACTTAACAACCGAATATTCCATTTTAGTACATATCTTGTAGACTGTTATATATTATTAATAATTTTTCAGGTATCGTAAACGTACATAATCTGTATAACCTGAACACATTTTAGGGTAGTCGAAAATGAAATTGACTATCTCAATCCTTTATAATAGTATTGTGGTAAGAGACTGAACTAATAATTGGGCTCTCAAAGCTTACCATCAGGGCGTCAAATATTAGATGTATGAGTAGTTAGGCCGCTTAAGAGATTATCTACACGTACGTTGCGCGTTGCATAATGTTACATCACATTATTTACGATACACTTACTACTTGCATGCAGAAGTACATATGAAAGTTCGCTTATTAGTGTATTATAAATATATATATATTTTTTTATAAATAACTCATACCTACCAGGTTAAACATATTTTTATCTCTTACCAGATTTTTTTATTCTGTACTAGTGTATGAGTTTTCATTTTATTTTTTGTATATTGCATATAAATTTGTAAATTTATATTACTAGCTTTAGATTCTATCACATCATATACTAATTCTTGATGACTCGACTTGTCTTGTAATGTTCTGTTTACTACGATTTTTTTTCTTTGATTTATCATTAGTCTTAAAAAATTTAATTACTTTTTTTATACAATGATAGGCTTGCTTTTGACCACTATTTCACCTGCTAATAAGTGAAAATACGGTCTAAGATGGAGCACGTTTACCTAGAAGTAACCTATTCACTCGCGACTCAAAGATGCCTAGGTTATAGTTTTCCAGAAAATATCTATTTATTTATTTATTTGTACAAAAATCCATAGCTACATTTTATGTTTCTTAAACCAATACAGAGTATCCAAACAAAAGCCAATGTCGGATTTTACAGTATTTAAATTACACAGTTAAGGTAGACAAAGTTGAGTTGAGGTAGTAAAACACAGTTACAATAAAAATGAGAAATATATAAAATGTAAAATATCCATGGTCAATAATGTGTAGATGTATGTGTAATTTTGTGAGTGTGTATACCTGTGTATTTGTATGTAAGTGGCTGTGGGTACGGATAAGTGACTGTGTAGATTATTCATACGTGCTAGCAAGTTTCTCTATTATAGCCCTTTTAAAGGAAATTCTAGATGTGGAAAAAAGGTAAATTTTTATTTTTATTTTAATATTAATTTTTTTTTAATTAAAATATTATTTTATCATAATATTTATTATTCCTATTACTTAACATTTCATGTGTTTGCTTAAATTACTTTCAACTTTTGGTTAATTACCTTAAATAAGTTAAAAGTGTGTTTATAGCACATTTCAATTACAAACAGCATGCTTTGCTATTATTATTTTTTAACACTAAGCAATGAGTGTATTAGTAATATAAGTTTAAACTTAGACGAACAGATGGTAAATTGGCTGTAGTGTACAGAAATATTTGTGATGAAAAAGGGTTAGATAAAATTTCAGTCAAATTTCATTTTTTTAATGTTAATGTTTAATATGTGTCCATTTAAATTATTCTCAAGTTTAATATAAATGAACTACTAGGGAATAACTTGTGCCTAATAAATAATGAGATCGAAGCTATTGATGAGGAAATGATGCATAAGTTGTATGGTTCACTTGGCCACGCTAATCGATGTCATGTATAGTGTCGGAATCATTCGATATATTAACCTTAATAGCACACACGCACAATCATTGTGATGTCAAAGGGTTAACTCACTTTCATAGCACGTTGACGTTTCAATCTGAATTAATCTGATATAGACATCGCTTTATCGATAGTTGAGTAAATTTTGTGCAGAAATTAGCCCGAAGCGGTTCACAATGCCGCAGGCGGATTCACTTACGACAAACACTCGTTAGATATGACCCCGACACCAATTAGCATACATCGGATTCGCTGGTAAAACAGGCCATCGTTATTTTTGATATAAAAGATAGTTTAACATCCAATTAATCAATTTTATTTTACGAATGTATTTTTGTATGGAAATAACAAAGAAGACTTAACAAGTGTAACTTGCATCTCGTAGCACTTCGTAGAATCCTCCTACTCTTCTGCCTACTCGTCCGTTACCTACGCTAAATATAAACACCTTCACTATAGTTACAAAATTTAAACTTAAACACTTACAGTAAGATAATATTTGTAAACAGATTTAATTTCTTGTATACACTATATTCTACTCAAACAAACAAAATTTCTCTTATGACGTCCAGATTGTCTGATCGACTGATCAGTCCTAATGAAATTTGGCAAAAAAGCCGTATTACAACGTATATATGAAATAGAGAGCTGTTTTGTAAAGTATAATTAGTATAACTTATGTATACATATATATTCGCTGAGTGGCTACGGTAGTAAAGAATATAGCCACCCCCTCTCTTCCCGTGGGTGTCGTAAGAGGCGACTAAGGGATAACACAGTTCCATTTCTGGCTTTGAAATACACAGGCCGAAGACGGGCAGCAGAGTCTTCGGTGCGACAAAGCCAGCCCCGCGGTCACCAACCACCTGCCTAGCGTGGTGACTATGGGCAAAACACATGAGTTTACGCCATTTTTGGCGTGAACTTGTGAAAGCCTGTGTCCAGCAGTGATGATGATGACATCATCATGTCATGTCATCATATATATATATATTTATGGCGATGAGAGTTAGTCTGAAAATCTGTCATAGTTCTTAAGTTAGAAGTATAAAGCATTATTTATGAGTTTTTTAACATTCCAACCCAAATTAATAAATTGGAACATAAGAGAAGGTGTCTAAGCTCTACTATTTTGAATCCTAGAAATGAAATCATACTTTTGAGCATAAAATAACCTTAAAAGTATTTTTAAGTAAATCATACTTTTATTATTAATTAAAACAAGCAAGGTACGTTAATGTTTTTTTGACTCTTAATTATTGATATTTTAGATTAGTGTTATATTTTTTAAAGTTACATAATTTTAAATATTTATAATCGTAATCTAATTTTACTTGAACAAAGCCGCGACCAACAGCTAGTGTTTACATACAACTAGATATAGAACATAATTTATTGATAAAGCTACAATTGTGTTATTTGCTTAGTGACAACAAGTTTAATTTAACAGAAAACACGGCAACAAAATAAACCTATAGTCTATCATTTATGCAAGCAAACAATATTAACAAACCAACAACCTGATTTACAACAGTGACAAATTTTAGTGTAATTAATTGTACTGCTTAATAAGCATCGATAATAAAATTATTTTCGCGTTAATTGATAAATTAGCTGAAAGAGTATGTATTATGATTTACCTAAAATGAACACATTACTATAATTTATTCCATTGACTGTTGACCACAACATTTTTGCAAATTATACTCAATTAATTCTGATTTATTTGGAAACTGATTAAATGTTTCACCGCGTTTAAATTGGTTTACCTAGTCTTTGTACAAGGTTTCATTGAAAATCTGATTATATTATAATAATCGTTTTATTTTCGACCTATTTATCCTTTTTTGAATAAAATTAAATAGACAGACAACGTTATCCTCACGTAACATTGTAATTGTTTTTATATTTTGGAGAACAACATAAATTACAAGAAAATAACGTCAAGAACCGATCCGCGAATAAATTATATGTTATTACAATCTATATTCTTAATACTTTCAATATTTTTTTTATTTATTATAACTATAACGTAATCATTGCATAAAAAAAAACGTTTGTATAGAATTCAATTATGAGTCAATTAAATGAACAGACTATGAACAATATAAACACATTTAAAATTCCTGATAAAAAAAAATTAAATCCAAAAATATCAATCAGGCTCAGGGCATTTGATATACACGGTATATTAATTTAATTTCGCACAATTCGTAACAATCAGCGTAAAACAATTTACAGGGTGAGTGTAGAGTAATCATCGAAATAGGATTGTCACTTTCCAATTATTGGCGCGCCGGATCGCCTGGTTATAGGCATTTCGATGGCGGTTCTTGTGTCGGGAAGGAATTTAAAGTACTATGTAAATTCATGTATTTCTATACAGCTCTATAATTGAAAAGATTATTCTTATGAAATAGATTTTAAAAGCGAATATCACTTTAAGAATTTTAAAAGAAATAATACTTGATTTCCTTTCATGTTTTGCGTATGTTATTACACTATTTAGATGTAAATATTTCTTACTTATTATATTATGCATAATTTTTTTTAAAATTAAATTTAATATATTTCGGAAAATTTGCTTTAAAAATCTCTATAAATCGACGTTTTATTTGAGCGATTGTGGATTTACCAAGTCTGCCGAGTTGTGTCATAACAACTCAAACGTGGAAAGTTATTTTACCTTTATAGGTTTTAATGTTGAATTACACATCAAAGTCAAAATGCGTGGTAGTTGGGCTAACCCAAATCACTTCACTCAAGTGGCAAGTTTCTCTTACCAAAGCATAAATATGACCTATTTTCATTTAATTCGTAAGCGCTTTAGTCCTCTAAAAGCTTTTAATTTGCATGTTAAAAAAATAAATATGTTGCACATTGTAAAGAACCGGAATAAAATGCGATACGATTCACGGATGAAAAAAGGTTTGAGAGTACAGTTTATTAAATTCTTATTTTAGTTTGTCACCAAGGACGGATTGTGCGCAGCAATATAAAAACATACTTGTTATATACAATTTGATTTCGCGCAATTAAATTGAGTTTGTGTAAACATATTGGTAACTTAAATTAGTATTATTTTATAAAATAACTAGCTATGCCCGTGACTTCGTCCGCGTGGAATTTAACAAAAAAGATATTGTTTAGTTCGCAGAGTTATAAAATAAATAAATTTCTAAAATAAAAGTAGCCTAAGTTACGCCTTGTTACATCAGCTATCTGTCAGTGCAAGTCCTGTCAAAATTGGTTCAGCCGTTTCAGAGATTAGCCGGAACAAACAGACAGACAGACAGATAAAAATTGTAAAAAATTTTATTTTGGTATATGTACCGTGTATACATCTATATGTATTTAGTAAAAAGCGGAATATTACAAACAGACACTCCAATTTTATTTATTTGTATAGATAATTCTATAAACCTTCCGCTTACCTATATAAACTTATATTTTCTTTTATTATATACATTGTTTCTTTTTTCAAGAGAGATGCCAGTTAATTTGCCTCCGACAAAGCAGGAGGGTGTGTTAATCACTCGTAGTAGCGCTTAATCGTAGAGCTTCATGCTTTGTTGTCGTATTATAGGTGCACTTATCGCCCGTCGTTATGATGCCGACTTAGGTCAGACAATCGTACGTCAATAGTAGACGCTGATAAAATGATGACGTACTATTAACAATAACTTTTCTTTCGAAATTATTCCACCAGTCCTAATATTTCTTACTATTATATTTATATTTATATTATTATATGTTTTTAATAGCAAACGGAAAAAAACAAGTTCAATTGCATCGGCAAGTAATACGTGGGTAATCGTTAAAACAGTAAATTATATATGAATTTTTGGGATAGCTCAAATTTTTTTACTAATTCTCAATCTAATTTAAATGGGACCACATAATAAGCTTCAGCTTTCGATTAAAAATAATCATCAAAATCGGTACACCCAGTAAAAAGTTAGGGGGTAGTTACACAATAAAAATATAATTGATTTGAGATCCTCCTGCTTTTTAGAAGTTGGTTAAAAATACATACTTAAGATTCACGGGTGCAATCCAAAATTAACCGTTCTCCATATTTATTAAATGTCTTTTAGTACATTTACAGTTATATAGTATGTATATATATTAGTATCTATACATTCACGCAATACACACGTAAAAAATACACATCGTTATTCAATTAATTTAATGTTCCACTTGTTTGAAGTAAAAATGCAAATCAACGATTAATTGTGTGGCTAATACTAGTTAATTTAATAGGATTTGTTTAAAAACCTTAATTAGTTATTTAACAAAAACATTGACATACAGTTCAGTCACAGACGTTAGTGTACCTACTTCTTATAAAGATTGACCTATGTGACGATTAGAGTTTGGTGAATATCCAGTCATCGCGACATCAGAGGAAAACGTACTCGTACTTGGAAACATGCAGAGTTCACTAGCTTTTTGTTTGTCAATTCTTGGTGTGGTCTGTGGTTGGAGTGGTCTTGGTAAGCTTGAAGGTTCGAAAAAGGGTTTTTACTTTACCGTGACCAATCATCAACAACCACTCTTCCCTAAACACACTACAGCTTGTTTGATGTGGCGATCAACATTTACCGTCGCAACTCTCGTGTAGCTTGTGCTTTGTTACAGCAGATGGAGGCATAGACTGTTCATACTACTAAAATTATAGTGCCTAAGATCTATCACATGCAATTGCTTGGGTATATATATATATATACCACCACCAAATACTTCAATTATTTAATTATAATATACCATCCAGATTACCCAGGGAACGCACGCCTTGATAAATGTATCCCTCTATAAATCCAATTTGGGCAAGTATTCCCCTTTGGCTCGACTGGCACGTACTTATAACGATCTGTCGTCAAAAATGTCTGGCCTTGACATTACTTTTGATGGCTTGCATGTCTTTAGATTTAGATTGATCAGTTCCTCAATTACTAATTGTTTACTGGAGTAATTTTATATTATTTTGATTCCAATTTGTTACTTTCATAAAGTTATTACGTGTATTTGAGAAGCTTTTTATATATAAAATTGTCAAATAATTATATTTCTTTTTAAAAATCCATATTAATTTATCTAATTCAATATTAAATCTAATCAAATTCAATGATTAAATCTAATTTTTGCTGTTTTTTTTAATGTATATTTTTATTTCATATTTACTATTTGATTATTGCATGTTGTGATTACCTTTAAAAAGAAATACAATTAAACTTCTTTAATCAATTGTGTAAAATAATTCTTTTGTTTTTATTGTTGTAATTTCTGTTGGTAATCCTAATAAATAAATAAATAAATAAATAAATATATATTTTTTGTGAGTTTTGACTACCACTCCGAGTCTGTGTGTAATATATGTATTATTTATACATTTATTTACCAAAAAAAATGCATATTTCTCTTATTTCAGTACCTACTCGAAAATAACATAAACAGTCATCGTGGACATTTGCAAAGGTTTTAAACATTCGGCTGCACAAATTAATCAATAAAATTAGACGTTAGGCAAAACTTTTAATTGCTGAAGTTTACAACATTTTTCCATATACAAATATAAATCGACTAGAATTTTCGTCATTTTACGTACAAATTCTCGTATCGCCGAAAGCCAAAAACAGCACTGGCTATTTTTTTATATTAAAAAGTCAGCATTTTTGTGGATAAGGGACTTTTACTCGTTGTGTCGACCATATATCTCACGCAGTTTTACTCGCTTTGACGTTAATCCTTTCGTTTTAGTTACTTTGATTCCAAGTTGTCGTTTAGTAGTCAATTTTTTTTCTTATGGTGAAACTTATTGACAGCGGTTCAGTTCAGGCTAAAATAATACATCTACAAAGGTATATATAATTATTAATTTTGCATCTAAATTGCATCACCAAAATGTATGTTCGATCGTAACTTCCGAACGACTGTACGAAATTGAGTATTTTTTTATGTGTTTGTTGTTGTCATGACAAGGGTTTATTTAGAGAAAAATTAAAAAAAATCGATATAGTTAAGAAAAAAATATGGCTGTATTGATTTCCCCAAGTCAGCTAGTAAATAATAAAAGTAAACAAAACCTTTTTCTTCACAATATTAGTATAAATGGTAAAGTTACGTATTTTTTTCTGTTTTATACTAAATAACGTTATTTTCTTTCAATTTATATAAACCATTTTTAATGAGCATTTTGTTTTCACTGAGTTTTTCTTCTTAATTAGTTAAGGTAAATCTGAAAGTCGCCGTGACCCTGAATGAAGTGTAGGTAAGTATAATGAGCCTTGAAATATGTATGGAACTAGAAAGACAAAAGTGCTAAGCATATACACGTAGCAACAATTGAAGGTAGTCGTATACTATTCAACTATAAGTAGACGCGAAATAAAATTTTCAACGCATTCAAATTATTTTATACTTTGTATAAATTAAACTTAATTGATTCTTAAGGATATTACAAATAAAAACATTTTATTTTTTATTTTTAGATTTGTTATATTACTTTGAACATGAAGTGACATGACAGTCAGATTTAAAAACTTCTTTGTGTAGAATTATTTCTTTGAATAAGACATGAAGGGCGAGATTTACAAAAATATCAAAATTTCCTACATCAAGTAAGCGGTCTAATCACACAACTCTCTGAAATTTAGGCTTACAGACGATGCACGTCATTAAGTGTATGTATCATAATCCTTTCTAAAACAATATAAACAACAAATTGATTTGAAATTAGATGATTTGAGCGATAGGTAATTTGGTTTCGTTTTATCTTTAAGCTGCTTTACCTGGAACCAATACTAATGAGTTATTGATGCATTCTGAATAAATTTCTGAATTTTATATAGTTACTTTTTTATATTTTATGAACCCAAAGGTGCATTTTGTAATGTATTTGGTAGCTTTCTAATTTTATACTGTGATGTTTTAGATTAACCAGATATTGAAAAACGTATTAAAATCGGCACAAAATAAAAAAGGACTGTTATAAAAGGACTGTATTACACTTCCCCAGACTCTTCTCAAGCCAGACTAGCCTAAATTCCAATGTAATTAATATTCTTATGGGATAAATAATTTCCGTCATTATCATACAAATACAATATTTTTTTCCTAAGCACAAATGGGATAATTGGATAAGCGATATCTATATGAGGTGTGTGTGTGTGTGTGTATGACGTTGGGGTGTATGGTTTTAGATAAAATGTAGTTCTAAATGCAAAGGTTTTGACAGCAGTAATAGACTATCTAATTTTAACCCATAATAACTGTTCAACACGATCTTTGTGGGAACTCTGCGTTATGGGCCTAAGCGCCTAACACAGGGCTGGGATGTTCATTGTCCATTATTTAATAGATTTTTTGGTATTACATATATTACAAGTTGTACGTACATAACATTTTCTACAATAACCCTATTTTAATCATCATCATCATCTGAGGCATTACAGCCGCGGGTGGGTCTTAGCCTGGTCCAGCAAAGCTCTCCAGTCCGATCTGTTAGAGGCTTTTCTTCTCCAACTTGTTACTCCCAAGATCTTGATATCTTGTTCGACGCCGTCGAACCATCTGAGCTTGGGCCTGCTTCAATATCTGCGGCCCTCCAGTCGGCCTTCTAAAAGGCGTTTGGGTACTCTGGCCTCGTCCATTCGCAACACGTGCCCTGCCCAACGCAGGCACCTGATCTTTATGGTCTTAATTACGTTTGGCTCATCGTACATTTGGTATAGCTCGTGGTTACAACGCGTTCGCCATCTCTCATTTTTCATCACAGCTCCGAAAATGCGTCTTAGTATTTTCCGCTCAAATACCAACAAGGAATTTTCGTCTTTTTCGTTCAGCACCCAAATTCGGAACCGTAGGTGAGTATTATTAATAAATTAAATAAATTAATTATTAATTATTTTATTTTTATTAATTATTTTATTTCGTGTCTTAGTAAGGTTTTGTAAAAGAGAAGTTTTATGCTTCTTGAAAGAAGTTTCGAACGTAAGTATCTTAGTAGTCCGAAGTAGCACTTGTTAGCTGCCATTATTCTCCTAGTTATTTCTGAAGACACATCGTTGTTATCGGTTACTAAGGATCCCAGGTATACGAAATCATTGACGCTAGCGAAGGTGTTGCTACCAATATTAACCTCTTGTAGTAGAGTTTGCTGGTATTTTGACGCTTTCAGGTACTTAGTCTTAGCCATGTTAACTTGGAGCCCGGCCTCCGCAGCTGATTTTTCAAGAGCAAGGTATGCACTCTCTATTGCAGGTAGAGATCTTCCTATCACGTCGAGGTCATCCGGAACCCTATTTTAATGCGTTGATAAATTTTAAGAGTAGCAAAAAATTGATTAAATTATTTATTCTGATATCTCTAATAAAAGTTTTTTTTTTTGTATTTAAATAGAAGCGACATTTATTCTTACAAATATAAAATAGAATGGTTAGAGTAAGCTCATAAAAATTCAGACATATAATTTTAAATTATTAGCGACAACCATTACCGTATTTCAAATAGAAGGACGTTTTGTTATAGTGCGCACTATTCAAATCAATAACTCGAAATTGGGGTTGACGAGAAATGGACAGTTATAAAGCAATTAAAGCTTACGATTTAACGAATGTATTTGGAAATACATAGACTTAACTCAAAACCACATCCATATATGTATAGGCACTTGTCATCTATCGACGTATTGCTTGGAAAAATTGCTTTATGCGATAAGGCCGCCTTTTGTTCTTTTTCTTGTTTTAGTAACTTATTTTAAATTTTTTTTCAGATTTACTCAGAGGCCTGCAGTGGCGTCGTGTCGCCGTGATGTTATTAAAGTAATCTGTCAACTGACAGTGAAACAGTACGCCGGATCAAACTTTCTTCTATATAAAGTGAGCCTTTGCCCAGCAACACGTCCTTTGCAGGCTATTTCAGTTTAGGTAAGAGTTTATAGCCTTAAATTCCTATTTTTCTAATTTTAAGCGGTACGCTTACTGACGCGGCACAGACAATAGAACTTTGAGAAGAAAATATACTATTTATATTATGAATTATTAACTCAAAAATTACATTATTTGTGTGTGTAAAAATTTAAAAGATTTTTTACATAAATACTAAATAGATACTGTTTTTTTAAATAGCCGAATGTTAGTAGTTAGGTAAAACTAACCAAAAAAAATCACGTTTCAGTTTTGTAAATGGATTAACCTTTCTCTCTCTATTTTTAACAGAAACTTCTGCCAGACATACGACTGTCACCGAGGCAACGCTGTCGTTGTACTGTTCTATATTAATTATCGATTAACGTATGAGTACCTCATCTAAGTTTTATCATATAGATATGAATATATCGCTGGCCCCGGGCAATAAAGCGGTATACGCCGGTTACACCCTTTTTAATGTTATTTAATTTTTGGCTTCTCTGAGTATCAATCTATCACTCTTATTTTTTTTCAGTTTTTTTTATTAATATTTCGTTAGAATAAATGACAATAACCATTTTATTGCATGGATAATTCTCTTACGACTAAGCTATGTATTATTGCATTACTCTAAGAAAAATAACACAAAAAACCGGTGAACATCTTTACAGTAAGTGTTTATGATCTTGCAATTAAAATAGTATCATCTATGAATTGTATTATACATTTTTTTAATTATTTCATTAAAAAATTATACGATTTGTTTTTAAAAAATTATTTTTAAAAGCTTAAATTGGTAAAAAAAAATAGCTTTCATTTGACATATTGAACTTCTGTTTTGGATCACTGTACACTGCACTATAAACAAATTAGCTTCTTTTATTTCTCCTGTAAAATTTGATTTTTGATATTACCGCTTTATTGGCCGGGGACAGCGATATACGAAATTAAGTCAGTCGTCATTTTTAAATTACATCTGAATCGTAATAGAAGATTCATAAAAATCGTAAGATTCGTCAACAAACAGGTATTTATTTAAGATAAATTGTGAATTTGTTTGGCATCGGTATGGACATACTGTTGCTTTTAAAATAAAATATAATATAAGTATAGATATGACTTTTTTGTTTTTACGTTTATTTATTAGTAAAGAGTTTCTAGTGTGTGAAGTAGATACAGTAGATTTAAGTATGACTTCCAAAAATAGAGATTCACACTACAACATTAACTAAGTCAATTTAATCATAAGTTTAACAACCCATCCATTTGTCTTTCTTATTAATGCCTACATTACCTTTGTTAAATGTATCTGTGTATCAATTAATATAGATGTTTGTTAGTCACTCATATGTATTATAAGAAATATGTACGTTACGTCTATTTTTATTATTTATTTATATATTTATATAAATATACAATAATATTATTCTATTTGTTATAAGTACACGGTCACATAAGTCATCATTATCCTCCGCAACGCGGTTGCTTGGTGGGGCTTTTTAGCTATAAGCCCGTATATTGTACAAATCTAAAACTCATCTCAATATATTATATCTTTTCTTTGGTGTACAGTAAAGAATATTTATTATTATTACCAAGTCCGCTGTCTCTGTGAACATATTCTAGACGAAGCTCGCCATTATAATATTAGATTTGATAAACCACAGGTCCTCGCAAAAGAATACCAACCAACTCTCTCTCTCCCTCCTCCAATCTTTCTCCCCAACTTCAACTAGGGATGATCCGTGAGGCTATTGAAATTAAAAAAAAAACATTAAATTTCAATAGAGAAGATGACTGGCTATTACCACCTGCTTGGGATCCCATTATTAAAATAATTAAATCAAAAACCAAGCATAATATGCCACAGATTAAAGATTCTGTTAGCGCTTTTTGCGTAGAGAGAACTAATTGAAATATTGATGTATCATAGGATAGTTTCAAATAACTTTGTATCATTAGTATGTCTGACGTCTTAGTCCTCCTGTGACTATGGTTGCTGTAAAGTGTCCGAAACGACGGGCATCTAAAAAAACCTATAAACCGCGATAAAATACGAAAAAGTTGTTTCATAATAATAGAAATTCCAATAAAGTAATGTATGTATTTATATGTATATATGTTATGTCTCAGTTTAAATGTTATATTACAATTTGTACACCTACACCGACACAATACCATCTCCTCTGCCCCTAGATTGCCTGGTAGAGATCGCTTTTTAGCGATAAGGCCGCTCTTTGTACCTTATGATATTTGTTAAAATCAATTTGCTATGTATTATTTCTGTTTTGGTATACAGTAATGCATATTGTTATGTTATGACGACGCGTTGGCGCAATGGTCACAGCACTGTTAAGTGGTTGTTACGCTGGCGGTTGCGGGTTCGGTCTCCACACATGGCAAAAACTTGTATTGACCATACACATGTTTACCGTGATCTGAGCGTTTGTGCTTATATATTGTGTGTTTCCGGACCCCTGACACAGGAGATAATCCTAGTGGCGGCCGTTGAGTGTTAAGGCGCTATGTATACCTTTTTTATACAAAAGACAAAAGAATGAGATATATCAATTATATGGATACACCCAATCCATATTTTAAAATGATAGTTTAATATATCTACTAAAATTTAAAATAAAATGAAATAATAAAATTAATAATTACATCACTTTACAAAAAGCCGTCGTTTTAATTACATACTGAATCGTAAGAAAGCTTTTGCAAATTGACGAAGACGACCTTCTACACAACATATAAATTTAACACACCATACTCTGCATTTTCTTGGTTTTGACCTGTAAATGCAGACAACCCAGCCAAATGATGAGAAAAATTATCAAATATAATAATAATAAAACGAAAAAGAAGTCCATAAAAATTTACAGTATTTTACAATTAGCTTAGAACAACAAATCTGATATAAAATAATAAAATAAAAAATTAAAACTAAAATATGTTTTTTTTTTTTTAATATTTTTTATTAGTTTGGTTTTAATTCCTTTATACACCCGACGTATTTAGATTCACACTGCTCTAGGGGTGAAAACAAAAAACTTTACTCGACTCTAAAAATGAATAAAATTCCAGTAGAGGAATGTAAAAAATATTGATGAACGCGTTTGTAGCACGTTCCGTTCAATCTCACCTTTCCTGATAACTATGTTATTTTTCTAATACAAAAATAAGAGGCCCTTCAGCATTGTTAGCATAATTTAAACTTTAAACTCTCAGGGAAGCTATAAATACTTTAATGAAAAGTAAACGTAAATTAATAAATTGCAAAGTTATATTCTGTGCTAAGTACAAGTTGTTTTGTTGCTACAATAAACGCAATATTTACGACACCAAGGCATTAAATTGTTAATAAGTAATTATTTACCTTAATTTTCTACTGTTTACTTAGAAATTAATGTCTAATTTTTACGTGTTCCATACATCTTTTTTTTTTTGAAGTATTGTAGCATTTACGTTTTTATACGACTAGGTCGGGAAAACAAGCGTACGGCCCAACGGATACGCGATAAACGCCTACAATACCAGAAGTATTCCAAGCGCGTTGCCGACCCTATTCCTGACCATACCCAGGAGCTCTGGCCACTTTACCCATCACAGGAACACAATATTACTTGAGAGTAGTATTATTTAGCTGTGATCTTCTTAAGATTAAGATAGTTCCCCAGACGGACTGCTCTAGATTATGAACAGGAAATATACTGATCTGCCTTACCTCAATAACATAAGACACGAAATTAGATATAAAAAAAGTTAAAAAAAAAAACAATACGCTGACAAACTTAACAAACTTAAATAAACTAAACTTAGAGAAAAAAAATCTATTCCGCTTTCATACAAATACAGAGATGTTTTATTGATATTTGTAACATTTTTTATTTCCGGAAACAAACCGATCTTGTACGTCAAACATTCAAACCATCACAATGTTGCCTTTTAATTAAATCTGTCTAGCTATTTTTGTAAAATCAATCCGAATTTTTTTTTAAATAAAAATGCCATTGTGATATATCAAATATAACAAATACATATCGGTAAATTCTTTGAAAATACCCGCTTCAATTTTATGAAATAATGTACGAGTATATTATTGCCAACTATATATTTTTATTTCACTATTGTTGTTTTATTTATTGTTTTTAAAAAGTTTAAATAAGACTTTGCAACTAACCAATTAATGTTCAGTGCTTACTGAAGTAAAACTTATGAATACAAATTAAAAAATATTTCATCATCCTGTTATATATTGTTGTAGGTATCTATCGATCAATACTATACAATATATACTAACAGGTAAATACTTTCAAATGGCAAAAGATAGCTGAATCTAAAAATATTTTTATTTAATTAACTTTATCTTTAAAAGATTTGTATATAAATTGATAAAAACGGTTTAGTCATAATCTCGTTGCCTTAATGGTAAGATAATCAACTGCACTATAGGATAGGTCTTAAATCTCTGTCATCAAATACTTGGGGGTAACAAACTTGCCAAATCTGTAGGCCATAAATTCCTCTTTCTGACATGCTAAGTGAAAGAAGAAAACAACCAATGCCTCCCCACCGTTGTGCGTAGAACAATCCATTGTGGCTTTTTATAAAATGGATAAAACAATACGGATGAAATATGTGCTCAAGGTACATCTAGAAGCCTTTGTTCTCGATCTTTCAGTTAATACTTTATGATATTTATAATATTTTACTAACCTAACATTTAAGTACGATTAATAAATATAAAAAATGAGAGCAAATATATTAGTTTGCTAACATAAATGTTCAACGAATATGTGCGCTTTTTATATGTAAGTTTATTCCCTTGGATATCGATAATTTACGCGCCGTCGATTCTCTTTATAGAAACGAAGTATGTCGTAAGTATTAGGACCGTTCAAATGAAATATGTTACGCTGTATTAACCTTACCCCGCACTCAATTTGCTTGACAACATTATAAATTATGTTTAATCAGAATATTTATTTAGTATGTTTATTTCACTGCAAACTAGTTTATATGAAGAAATTTGGTTTATTATAAGATTAATTAGATTAAGACAAATATTTTGAAAACAAAATAGTATTTCCGCTTAAATTATTGTTACTTTATTATTTTGTTAGGTATTCTGAATTAACGTTGTAAAAATGGAAAACTTTTTTTAGTGCCTTATATAATTATTGTATTTTTTATAATCGGAAAAACTAAAAAAAAAACTTTAAAAAATATTTAAGAAGTTCTAGGGTATGTAATATGAAATAGTCATAAAAATAGAACTATACGGTTTCTTTTATGAAACGTATAGAAGTCGAAAAACCAATTTGATTACGTCAGCGTTATCTTGTATCTTAATTTGATAAAATCCAAGGAAGGAGGAGGCAAATTTAAATATGCAAAACGTTGCGACGTAACTAAGAATATATGTACGTGAAAAACCCGGTTTCTAAATTAAACCCATTTTCGCGATCATTTAGCAAATTAAAATATATCATACACACAGACGCCAACTTTAACCGTAAAGTTACATCTTATTGGTTTCTACTCTCAAGTTTAATAATAATATACTTATTTACTTACTTCAAATATACATACGAAGTGCTCCACTCCTTTGTCTGTACACGTATGTGTTTATTTTTTACTGAAGGAAGTTTTGCAATATTCTGCATTATAACAAATAATATTTTATACTTATTCGTAAATACTATAATATATGTGTGTATTTAATGAGTCGTATTAGACACTTTTTAAATAAAAAAAACTGATTAATTTTGCAAAAACAAAGTAGGCACCCATCAGTTTTCAACATAATTTGAAACCAATGTTCGCTTGTTCTCAACTTATATGTCAAAATCTCTTTTACGTCATATCAGCCTTTAAGTTCATTAATTTAAATTCAACGTGACATTGGCGGAATCAACTGTGCTCCATTGGCACAACTGACAGCCATTAAACCAATCAATCAATCAATTAATTAATTTATGATATTGTAGTTTATTTAAAAAAAATACATTTTTAAAAAATATACTTAATTTATAAGTTAATAAAAATTTATTAATTGAGTAAATTTTTATATTACTAACTAAAAATCCCAATAATATTCCAAATATTGTAACATAAATTACCATTAATTTTATATTTAGGGGTAAGTAAATCATAAAATAAATATATGTAGACTTAAGATTTAAGCAACAAGTCGGTACCTATGCCCTTATTAATAAATGTAATAATAATATTCTTTATTGCACATCATTAAAAGATACAAACATAATTGTGTTTGCTCGCAAACGAAAAAAAAAACCGACTTCAATTACATCGACGAGTAGGTAATACAACGTAGATCGACGAAAAAATAGTCAAGTAACTACGCGTTATCAAAGGTTACTCAAAAAGTAGTTATCAGATCTCGATAAAATTTATATGTGACCACATAATAGTGCTGTGTGGCTACGGCACTAAAGAATTTAGCCACCCCCTCTCTTCCCGTGGGTGTCGTAAGAGGCGACTAAGGGATAACAAGGTTCCACAACCATCTTGGAAATTAAGAAGCCGACCGATGGCGGGATAACCATCCAACTGCTGGCTTTGAAATACACAGGCCGAAGACGGGCAGCAGCGTCTTTGGTGCGACAAAGCCAGTACTGCGGTCACCAACCCGCCTGCCCAGCGTGGTGACTATGGGCAAAACACATGAGTTCACGTAATTTTTGACGTAAACTTGTGGAGGCCTATGTCCAGCAGTGGACTGTATAGGCTGTAATGATGATGAATGATGACCACATAATAAACATCAGCTTTCGATTAAATCAAAAATTATCAAAATCGATATACCCATTAAAAAGTTATTGCGGATTTTCGAGAGTTTCCCTCGATTTCTCTGGGAGTCCATCATCAGATCCTGGTTTCCTTATCATGGTACCAAACTAGAAATATCCTCTTTCCAACAAAAAAAGAATTATCAAAATCGGTACATGCAGTAGAAAGTTATGCGGTATAATACAACGTAGGTCGACGAAAAAAGCGTCAAGTAAAAACGCATTATTAGATATAACTCGAACAGTAGTTGTTAGATCTCAAATAAATTTAAATGGGACCAATTGGCACACACCACCTTTCGATTAAAACAAAATTTGTCGAAATCGGTCTACCCGGTCAAAAGTTCTGATGTAACATACATAAAAAAAAATACAGTCGAATTGAGAACCTCCTTATTTTTTGGAAGTCGGTTAAAAAGTAGTATAATTAGAGGAAGATGTACAAAGGCGGTCTTATCGCGAAAAGAGCGATTTCTTCCAGACAACCTTTGGGTATAAGACAGCGTATAGAAAAGCGGTTAGGAAGTGTACAAATAATTATTATAGAAATTAGAATACATCACAATAGATTATAAAATTATACATACATATATACATACATACATATACTTACACACTTACATACATTCACATACACACATATACTCATATATAAATATAAACAATTCATACATATTTATGTCATCCAAAGGTGCAAAGACAATCATGGCCAATTTAGTGACAAATAGTGAGCCTTAGATACTTTTTGAAGCTAAAGACTGATTGAGTTTGTCTTATAGAAAGAGGGAGAGAATTCCAGAGCTTAACAGTTGTTACGGAAAAGGAGTTGGCGTAGAACGAAGAAGTGTGATGTAGAATCTTAAGAACCAGATTTAAGTCAGATCGAAGAGACCGATCATGGGTGTCGCAGAGAAGTGATCCGACGTCGAAGACGCATTGGGAGCCACTTGAGTTGCTTACGAAAGTTGGAGACATGGTTATATTTGTAGAGACCAAATATGAACCGTATGGAAAGATTCTGAAGGCGCTCAAGCTTATTCAGTTGCTCCTCGTTGAGGTCAAGATAACAAGTATCAGCATAGTCAAGAATTGGTAGAAGAAGTGACTGTGCTAACGCAATCTTAGTGGGCAGTGGAAGGAAATATTGAAGCCTTCGAAGTGATCCGACGGCTGCGAATAGCTTGCGGCTCAACTCGCTCAGTTGAGGTACCCAAGAGAGATGGCAATCGAAAATGACTCCGAGATTTTTTACCTTGTCGCTGTAACTAATAGCGGAATTATTAAAAATGACAGGTGGTATGTGTACCAATCTATTCGGCTCACTAGTTTTGGACTACCAATAATAGTCACTTGACACTTTGATGGATTGATGTTTAATCCATATGAGTTGCATCAATCAAGTATGTTGTTTAAATCGCTATTTATCCTTTGAATACATGTTGGTAAGTCAATCAGTTTGGCGTGGGAGTAAATCTATGATGTAATAAAATGATTATCTCAAAATTTAATTAGCACTTGGCATTCACAATTTCAAGTATATTTTTTAAATGGGATTTAATTTTGTAACTAATTTCTTCTACTTTCCCAAATAAGCAGTGAGAGAAAAAGCTACCGAGAGAACAAAATTAATTTCAACGTCCACAATGTAATTGTGCAAGAAAATGCGACTGCATAAATGTAGGTATAAACACTGTAGGAAACTTCAAAATGGAGAATTTTTAAAGACTTATTGCGTTAGTAACATGTTCCTCTAAAGAAAAATTATAGTGAATGCCGGTTTTGAGACACGTGGAGAGCGTTGCGACGGGCGGTCGCCGGGACGACGACGGGCGGAGGCGGCGCCCGCCTGTAACAAACAATACGGCCCGCTCAAATCAGTCTATTTTAGACTATGACTTGCTACATTAAACATCAAGTTGTTTTTTAACAGGATAATAGTTTTAAAACTAGTATAAATTTGCATTACACGATATATTTTGAAGATTTTGTAGAGAGTTTTTGATTAATAACAAAATTAATTAACAATAAAATTTAATAATTTTTGAACTAAACGCACTTATAATTTTTGAGTTAAAATAATTACAATCTCACCACCTGTTAAGTGTTGTAAGTTTTCAAGAACACTAGGGCGGGAAAGTGAGGCAAGAGGCGAATGGGCGGGCGTTGCAGTCTCGCTTGCACAAACTGCACCACCCCTTGCCGAGTGCAATGCAATTGCAGTTCGCGCTGTCGAGTCGTCGCAACAACTCGCCCGTTGCACTGCTCCCGATTCTGTGCTCGCGTTACGCGACCTGTAACAAGTTACCAGGATACTAGAACAAATGAGGAGGTAAGTCGCCCTTACATGTATATCGTCCACGCTCTCGCACTTCAGTCGTTTCCTTATACCCGTCCTTTTCAATCCCTGGTGAATTTAATGTTAGTTTCCCTTTTAACGTTGGAATGTGGGAAAGCGGGTTTCGGTGCTGTAACTTTCTCTTTCAATTTGTAATCACTTCAAGATTATTGAAAGAAGCATTGTATGTCTTTCACAATGAGCTTTAAATTTTAGCTGTTAACAGTCTGTGTATCCGACGATGTTTATCTAGAAGTTTTAAATGTATAATAACTAACAGTTTATATTTGTTACGTAAACAAGGTAAAACTACAAAATGGTAAACTAATCAATTTATGAAATCAAATACCTTATAATAGGATAATCAAGTATCTTGTGGAATATACAATCATGACAATCCTTTAAAAAATTAAGATTTATACAAATACCACAGTAGATGAGTCGATTTCATCGCCAACAAATCGTCGGATATCTCCTCCAAGTTAATGCCAAATAGTACCAGGAAAACAGAAATTTTAAGGAGGTTAGTTACAGCAATCAGGCCACTAGGGCCGTGCGGCGCGTTGGCCCTCGTCAGCACCCCACACAATCCGTGCCCACCTACGCATTTAGCCACCCTCCTAATAGACATGTGGATCAACATCAGAGCCTCGTCGAAAAAAAATATTTTTTGCACTTAATTGTTAGTAGTTTAAAATGAAATGGCATTTTGACTGCGGTTAACACTTAATTCGAGCAGCGCGTAATGTTATTACTTTGTGATTTAATTCATCATACCTCTGATGCGATTGTTCTGACCGTTCAGGTGATAATGGAGCTTTTAATGAAATTGATATCTATTGATGACCAAAGTTACTATTTTTATTTTATCGCTTTTTGTGTTTTTGAGTGAAAACATTTTAGAATTATTTTATTTAAAGTATGTCAAAAGGAGCCTCTTTAAAACTGTTTATAATAATAGCAAAAATGAAATCTAATTTAATTGAAATTATAAATGAAATCAGTGAAATTATAAACGTAGACGTTGAGTGGACGCTTATAAATATAACCACGAGTAAACATATATATTATAAGGTCTCCAAAACATCCGTTTGTTGCAATCTGTAAGAAACACATTATATTCTCATTCATTATGTGCATTACGAATCGCACTAACCTAATACTGGATTATTATAATTTCATTAAGAATTGAGGTACCCCCTACGTAACATTTCAATAGCAGTATTTTGCTTCTTTAAATAAAATTTGGCTGAATATCAAAACCCGTCTTGTAAAATGAAGTGGGACTGAAAGTTCGAGGAAATATTTTCAGTGTTTTTACAAGAAGCATCTTACATTTAAAATAAAACGTTGTTTTACTATTTACTGTATTATACTTTCCTTAACTTAAAATAAACGTTCAAAACTACGTCAATTTCTCTGACATTTTTTAGTTGGTTACGTGTTTTTAATGAAGTTGAACAGAAAATTTTACCAAAAATGTTTTCTGTTTTAATAATTATCAGCAATTATTTATTGGCGTGAACTTGGGGAGACCTATGTCCAGCAGTGGACTGCAAAAGGCTGAACTTACTGACAGACTGATTTATAAGTTATATTTTCAATGTATTTAATTTTAAATATCAATGAATTTTATAGATCCTTTTCGTTTCCTATAATTTCAATTAATTTTTAAAAAGAAAAATATATACTAAGTTTTCTACAATATTTTTTTAATAAAAAACATGTCTGTTTAAAAACTATGACTATGACACGTATATATAAACGAAGTAATAGCCACTGAGTTAGATACAAGCAAAAGGAGTCGTCTAGTTACAAAAAATAATGAATATCTTTTAGTTGCAAAGTTATTGATTATAATGACAAAATTTTTAGACTTCTGGGATGCCTATAGCAAAACAGTTTTAATCATTTTGACCGGAGATTCCAACAAAATGGGGCTCCTATTAGCCGACTTCTTTTATTCACTCGTTCTTTAACATTTTTAGTTCCTTTTACTTGTTAAAATTCTAAAAGTACTACCGGCGCGAGTCGCATTTGGGGCATTTGATTATTTATTATTTATTTCTTTTTCTGACGAAAAACTTAAAATAACGCCATCAAAATGAATTTACATCATTATACAATATCGAAATAAGAGTGCATGTTCGCTATTACATTAAAAATAACTGTAAAATAAAAAATTTATGTACTTTAAAATAAATTAAATAAGATCTATTATAGTTTTATATTATAGGTACGTTAAGATAATCTTGACTAAAAACAATATGAGGACTTGCATAAATAATTTGAGAAAATGAAAGCAAAAACGTACATTAATTTAAAAGCCTTTGAAGTTACTAGAAATGTCGCTTACGTCACAGCGATTGACAGAAATTGCAAATAAAATGTAACATCTACCTCGCCAGTAAGAATAAAAATTTTATGTTTCAACATTTTTCTGGCTTTAAGCTGAAGTTAGAAAAAAACACGTTCATACTGAATATCCAAACGAAAATCGTAATTTGCTATCTTCATCTAAATTATTTATTGTAATATGTAAAGTTATGGCACGATATGTAAGTATATGTATATTCTAGTATAATAATTATTAATAATTTATATTCATTTATACTAACCAATGTTTTGTAGGAGTACACCAACTAAATTCCATTTTTCAGTTTCCAAATCCAAAGATTGCCATCCAGAAATTGCTTTATACGATAAGGCTGCCTGTAGTACTTTTTCTTGTTTTTATAATTTTTTCTGGTGTACAATAACGAATCGATTATTATTACCATTATTATTACTTGGATTTGAAACATATGCCATTCCGGTTGAATGTATACAGCGTAAAATTATGTATGAATCAATGTTAATAATAAATGTCTTTGTGTTAAGAGCAAAGGGAGCTGACAGTATTTATACATTTTTGTATAACTATTAGGGCTGGTTCCACCAGTTATGGGCTTATCCTACAAATAAGTTACGAAAAGACTTAAGTCTTTAGTAGCAGTAGAAGGTAGAATAGGTCGTTAAGATCTGTTTCTCGTGAACTAATAAACTACAACTTTTAGATTCATATTTGCATATATCTAATAAATATAGTGGAATTCGATTCCTAAAAAAGAATAAAATATCAAAATTTAATTAAAAAGTTACACAGTGGTTCTACAAGGCAAAGGAATACTTAATTCGGAAAGCCATAATTTTTTTTTTTTTTTTTTGACAATATACGAGAAAAAGGCGACAGACAGCGGAGACAAGGAAACGCGACGAGAAGAGTTAAGACTAGCAAAACGGCAAAGTCAAGTATTTTCCTAAAGGGCTCTGTAAACGACCTTGTTTGACAAAATTTTGGACGAACTTCATGTTTTCGTCAAACAGCTTCTGCTCTCAGCTTACATGATCACATTTAACAAGTGTTCCTTCTGTTTAATAAACATAATTTTATTTATACAAAATATTATACATATTTCCATTTCACAACTTAAGAACTAAATATTTACAGATAGTTTTGGTATAAATCATGTCCGCGTGGAATTTTTCCCCGTTGAATCGCTATGCCGATTCTCTGGGCAAAAAATGCACCAGCCCTCTTGTCACCGTGGAGGCAATAAGGCGAGGTGTTATCTCATTTAAAAAAATTTTAGCACTGCTACTCCAAGGTCAAGGTGTGCTGTGTGGCTACGGCACTAAAGAATTTAGCCACCCCCTCTCTTCCCGTGGGTGTCGTAAGAGGCGACTAAGGGATAACAAGGTTCCACAACCACATTGGAACTTACGAAGCCGACCGATGGCGGGATAACCATCCAACTGCTGGCTTTGAAATACACAGGCCGAAGACGGGCAGCAGCGTCTTCGGTGCGACAAAGCCAGTACTGCGGTCACCAACCCGCCTGCCCAGCGTGGTGACTATGGGCAAAACACATGAGTTCACGTTATTTTTGGCGTAAACTTGTGGAGGCCTATGTCCAGCAGTGGACTGTATAGGCTGTAATGATGACTCCAAGGTCAAAGTGTTTCGACTGCATACGGCACAAAGATGTAATTTGGAATTAGTGACGAATATTTGTGCCGTTTAGTCGTTTCAGCTTTTTCCGCTGCGGCTCCCGCTTTCAAGGCTGTTTCCCTGACATGAGACGGAGCAAGTGTGTCAACGCAGGTTACGTCCCACAAAAGCGCCCGTCCCCTTTCCCAGGGAACCAACGTCAATCCATCAGGTCTCTTGCCATCATTACGACTAATTCCAGTAGGCTCGATAAGAGCAGAAACGTCGATGGTGGCAAGAGCTCTTTTTATGGTATCGTTTAGGGAACCGTGGCGGGAAAACCTACCTGAACTCTTGTTACAGGAAAGGCCGTGTAGTCCGAAAGAATCGACCTCTTTTCCGTACGGACATCTGTGTTCAAAGCACAAAACCTTCTGTTTTGGTTTCTTCGTAGCCGTCATATGATATTATTGTTCTTTGACTAAGATCTTGTTTGACAATGTGGTCATGAAACATGCAGTCAAATTAATTTCAAAAAAATTGTCTGCATGTAGACTATTTAAACACGTCAAACAATCTTCGTGTTTGACTATTGAACGCCATCGTTATAAAATACAACAAAGTTCATTTTTAGCCAAAAATAGTTTATTACATATATTTACATTTATTTACATATTGCACCATAAATAACGCCTTTCAGTTTTACGGTAATCTATTGATTTTTCAAAAAAAAATTCATTCCGGTGATACTTTAAGAAATTGCATTTCCAACAAAGCAAAATGAGTTGAATCTTTTATTGGTATCTATAGTTGATTTAACTTAAATATTTTTTTTCAAAATTTTAAAATATTGATATATTAAATTTACCCGCCTATAATTTATATGACCCATTTATTTATTTCGTTCAATATGAATGTATTGAAAATATTGAATTTCATATTAGTATAAAAAAATTCAAAACAAAAATATTATTTCATTTTATATCAGTAAGGCATAATTTAAGATAGCAATACAAATAAAAGTATAAACAAAACGTTCAAAATTTTTAAATTCTTTAAAACATTCCGTAAACTTCAAAAAGGTATATTACATAATTTGAACAGTTATGTAATAGTTCTGTAAGGAACTAACTCTTGTAAGATGAACGAATATTAAATAAAAAAAGGAAAAAAATAAAAGCATACTACTACATCAATTTCAATCAAAGATAATGAAAAATATTATAATCCATACGTTTCACGTAACAAAAGAGATAAAATTTAAAACTTTTAAAGTAGGGCGGTATCTCAGCGTGCTGTAGCAGTTACAGGCTTTATCCAGATCTGCTTTTAAGATTGTTTCGTAAATTGTGTAAACGAGGTAAATCGGCTCCACCGTTCCCGATCGAAGTTCCGTAAAACGGTTGATTGCACTTAATGGGACAAGAAACATCAATCGTTTAACTAACGTTTATTGGTTTGTAATAATTAAGAATAATATCCTTAATTATAATTTAGTTTTTCAAGAGCGACTTGTAAATACAACTGAAAGAAGCAATTAACTGTGTTGGACAAATAGAAATTTTTTAATTGAAAACCGTTTTCATTCTACTACAACAAATTAAAAATAATAATTTCAACAGGTTGTAGACTATTGAAAATTATTATTTCTATTCTATAGAAGCCAGACATTTAGTAAGGAGTCATTATTCGTTAAATATAAAAGCTCCGGTGTCTATACAAACTCCGTTCCGAATATTATGTCGTTCTTGGTAAGTTGCCTGACAATAGAGAGGGAAATACTCTTAGGGGCAAGCGTAGTCTGTGTGTAATCGGCTTTATTTGCCTCTCACCTCTCGCCTCGTGAAGGTTCCGCGATCCGTTGGCGATTCTTTGAAAACCTAACAACTTCAGCTGTTTGTATACTGAATACTGTAGTTGACATTTATTGGTATAATGTTTATTAATATTATTATATTAATTGAGTTTTTATTTACTTTGTGCACTTGATTTTAACCAAACTGATTGATTTTTATGTTTACGTTTAATTTTTATGTTTACGTTTAATTCTTATGTTCACGTGTTCAATAAAAGTTTAAAATAAATTATTTTGTTACTAGCTGACATAGCAAACGTTGTTTTGCCATATATATTATTAACCCCTTTAATCCCCTTCCTTGTAACTTAGGGGTATGAAAAATAGATTCTGGCCAATACTCAGCCCTACCCGATATGCACACAGATTTCATAAAAATTGTTCGAGCCGTTTCGGAGGAGACGCAACAAACACCGCGACACGAGAATTTTATATATTAGAGTTATTAATAAAACGCCAATTTTTACAAAGTTAAAAAAATGTGATATAATAACATTCTGCTTTCTACTTTAAATGTCTTTAAAATGCAATATAAGATTATTTTTTCCTGTTATAACTGAATAAATCTCCTCTTGACTATTTCGAAATAAATATGTACCTACATGAGATTTTTTACTAAAGTTATATGAATGTGTTCATGAAAACTTCTGTAACTACGCACACGATGTTTTACTTATAATGAAAGTAAACTAATTATAACTTCATATTAAAATTTAAAAATAAAAATAAAATTAATTATAATTCCGTATGAAGAGTGTACTGAAAAAAACTTAAGTGGGTGAAAGAGGCGTGTCAACTCGGTTACATTACCGGAACGGTAGAATGTGAACAATGAAACACTTTAGTAATGTTTATTGCTGTGAATTAATATATTTTTAACCGACTTCCAAAAAAGGAGGAGGTTCTCAATTCGACTGTATTTTTTTTTTTTTTTTTTATGTATGTTACATCAGAACTTTTGACCAGGTAGACCGATTTCGACAAATTTTGTTTTAATCGAAAGGTGGTGTGTGCCAATTGGTCCCATTTAAATTTATTTGAGATCTAACAATTACTTTTCGAGTTATATCTGTTGGCAACAACATAAAAATTTAAATTAATACTGGCAATACCTCGAGGTGTCAATTCCTTTTTTACTTCCCTTTTTCGATGTAACGTGTAACCGTGTGCTTGATTTTTGTACCAATTTGCTTATATTCTCTAAACAATTAAAATTTCAGTGATTAGTGTGTTTACTTTCTTCCTGCCTATCAATAATAAAAAAAATTCAGTCCACTCAATTAACTCTCCCATTACGCTTTTTATGGTCACACCATAAAAAATTGGTCCTTCGATTCGTCTAAAAGAAAAAGTGGTCCTATCGATCCGTCTAAAGAAGAAAAACGGCGTGTCTTCGTGCTACCACGCAAATAACGCGCAATACCCTGTGCCCTGCAAGAAAAGGTAATATAATCCCTAATACAGCGGCGCAGCCACGTGTCTTCGTGCTACCACGCAAACCACGCAGGATTTTTTCGGCGATCGCAAAGGAGTCAGCAGAGGAAGCATTTTAAAAGGAAATTTCGATTACACGCACTCAAAAAATCTTCGCATTTGTCGATTCATCGCTGCAAAAAAAAGTCATCCATTTTTAGAGAAGAAAAGGTCATTAAGGTCAGTCAGCCATATTGTATCTTCAATCGATCTCGCAACCTATCGAGAAACAATCGTGCGCTTCACTTTTTAAATATCGCGCGCAATCAAGATTGATAGATAACCAATCGCTGCAAGTTTTATCTGATCGCTCATTGGACAAATTGGTACTCTCAAGTTGTTGCCACTGCGCGCAAACTTCACTTCGCGCAACAACAACCAATTACAAGCAAGTTTCTTCAGTTGGAAATACTACGTCATCCCACGATCCAATCGCGAGGCGAGCGTCCCGGCGACTGTGCGAGCGAGACAGCTGCCTTCGACTGTGCGTCGGCGTCCTTCGGCTGTGCTTCGGCATCCTTCGACTGCGCTTCGGCATCCTTCGGCTATCCTCGCAACGCATCGCAAGCGCAACGACGCCACGACGACGAACGAATCCCGCCATTTTGTATAATCCTTTTGATCGTGAGTCAACTAAAAGTGTGTTGTGTTACTAATTTCTATTATCACAAGTTTCCATTTAGACTGTAAAAGTTTTTTTAGCAATAGTAAATCGTTACAATTCATTATACTATATAAGTTATTGTAATAAGTAGAATAGCTACTATGGCAGAGTTAAAAGCTTTGGTGGCCGGTAGGGGTTACGCAAAGGCGTCCATTACAAAATTGAAAAGAAACGTGGATACAGATGTCTACAATGACGCTACCCCGGAAAAAATTAGAGCGTCACTAGCCAGACTAGAATCTGTTTTTTCTGAATATAATGAATATTGCATCAAAATACTAGCTGTCGATATAAATGACTCTGAAGATTCTAGTATAATCGAGGACACCTACCTAGACCTAGTAACCAAGCTAAATACTTTGTTAAATAAGTCTGCATTGCGGACAGCTACTCCATGTACCTCCAAAATAAAGCTTCCTAATGTAGTCATACCTACATTCACTGGTAAGTACACTGAGTATTACGAATTTATTAATATTTTCAATGCAATGATACACAATGACATTTCTTTAACACCAGTGCAAAAACTTTATTATTTGAAAGGTCTTTTAAGTGGGGAACCGCATGCATTAATTAACAATCTGCCCTTGCAAGATAAAAGTTACACTGAGGCTATAAAACTTTTGCAGGAAAGATATGATAATAAAACTAAAATAGTTCACGAGCATGTTTACACACTTTTAGATTTACCTTCTATGACGAAGTCAACAACTTCAACTCTGCGAAATATGATTTCGGAGGTGAAGCAACATCTGGCTGCACTCAGAAACCTGGACGAACCAGTAGACTCCTGGGACAGCATTATTGTATGTATTTTATCCCGGAAGCTAGACCCCTTTTCTAGTCGAGCTTTCCAGATGGACAGGGATAACAAGTCTCGTCCCACTATTAAAGAGTTTTTGAGTTACCTGGAAAAACGAGCACTAGCTCTGGACAACTTCTCAATGGGGAGCAGCTTCACACAACAGAAGCAACAGCCACAGCGGCTTGCTAGTCACGCCGTAGCTGCAAATCCTGCTTCTGCAACATGCATCTATTGTCCTGCTACCACAGCCTGAAGGGAAAGCTTGTCCCACTGGCCAGCGTCCTGCAACAGTGGATACTCTGCACTCCAATGTACCAATCGTAGTTCACACATCCTTCGGATATATTGTTGCTGGTCGCAGTAGCAGTGCAGCAATTAACAATAAAAAAGCTAACAAGGTTGTATCCTTATTTTGTCACGAATGTAATGATAGTTTGAGTGATTCTTTGAGTTCTTTTTGGGCAACTGAACAGGTGCCTGAAATATTTCATGAAAAATTACCAGAGCATGAATTTTGTGAAAAACTTTTTAATGAAACTACTAAACTAGAGAATAATAAATTTCAAGTTACCATGCCTCTTAAAGTTCCATTACAACAAGTTAACTTTGAGCTAGGGGAATCATTTCATTTGGCCTACACAAGATTTCTTAACTTAGAAAAAAGACTACATATGGATCCAACTCTTTTCTATCAGTATAAAAATTTTATTGATCAATATGTAGAACTAAATCATGGTGAATACTGCGATATAAATAGCTATGATATGTCTAAAGACCCAGTTTATTTTCTACCACACCATGCAGTAATTAAACAAAATGCTGTCACCACCAAACTTAGAGCTGTCTTTGATGGATCGATGCAAACTAATAAAAAAATATCTTTAAATGATATTTTACTCAACGGTCCAGTGGTGCAAAAGGATCTTTTCGATATACTTATTGCATTCAGATTAGAAAATTATTTCTTTATCTGCGATATAAAAAAGATGTTTAGGTGTATTGATTTGGATCCATCTTATAGGCCACTACAAAACATTTTATGGCGCGAATCTCCCGAACAAGATATTAGATGTATACAACTTAAGACTGTCACTTATGGGCTAAAATCATCATCATACCTAGCCACTCGTTGTTTGATAGAGCTTGCTGCCAGGTATAAAGATCAGTTTCCACTAGCATCTTCAATTTTAGAAAACAATACATATGTAGATGACATATTGGCAAACAGCTGTTCAGAAGAACAACTGCTCCGTATGCAAACTGAATTAATTCAATTACTTTCCCTAGGAGGGTTCGAACTCCACAAGTGGGCATCCAACTGCAATTCAGTCCTTAAAAATGTTAATAAAACTTGTCAAAATTTAAATGAGCTAGACCTGCAAAAGCATGAAATTTATGTAAAAACATTAGGTATTACATTTGATATTGAAAAAGATGTTTTCAAAAGTACATGCCCCGATTCATATGTTAGTCGAAATGACTCGAAACGTGATATACTTAGTTACATAAGTAAGTTCTATGACCCATTAGGACTTATTGGGCCAATATTTGTACATGCAAAAGTAATTATGCAAAAGTTGTGGGCTACTAATACTGGTTGGGACTCTACTCCCCCAGATGACATACGACATACTTGGGTCAATTTTACTAAGAGCTTGACACAGATGGAGCCACTTAGCATTTCTCGTTGTGTTAAATTATCCAATTCTATCATCACACAGCTGATAGGTTTCGCTGATGCCTCCTCCGTGGCTTACGGGTGCTGCTTATACTTAAGATCTATTGACGCTCAAGATAATGTACTCGTACAGCTGCTATGTTCAAAGTCAAGGATTAATCCACTCCGAAAAAAGCTAACAATACCTAGGCTAGAGTTGAACGCAGCGCTATTACTTGCTAAGCTATGTAAAAAAGTACTCAATACTCTTAGTAACAAAATAAATATTAATAATACTTACCTCTTCTCTGACTCTCAGATAGCTTTGGCGTGGCTGAGAACCGATGACGCAAAGTTACAAACCTATGTTGCAAATAGAGTCAGAGCAATAAGGGAGCTCTCAGAGAACTGCCATTGGCAATATGTAAATACTGAGGACAATCCTTCTGATTGCCTTAGCAGAGGTCTTCAGCCCCATGAGCTTAAGGACCACAATTTGTGGTGGCACGGTCCACCCTTCTTACAAAACAAAAGTCATACCTTTCAATCATCAGCTGTGTTAGCAGTGCCAACACAATTGTCTGACTTAAAGACCGATAATACCATTTTGTGTGCCGCCGCTACCACAACTGATTCCAGTATATTTGAAAGATTAAAAAAGTTTTCTAGTATAAACAAAATGACTCGTGTGCTTGCATATGTAATAAGATTTTGCAAAAATATCAAACCGCAAGCCAATAAGGAACAAGGCTTCTTAAAGGCCTTTGAACTTAATAGATCACTGATGATGATAGTTAAACATGAACAAGAGCAATATTTTTCAGCTGAAATCAAATCTCTTAAGTGTCAAAAAGAGCTAACAGGTAATTTAAAGGCATTGACTCCTTTTCTAGATGCGAATGGTTTGATGCGAGTAGGTGGTCGTTTACAAAACGCATCAATCCCCTACACAAGCCAACATCCAGCAATATTACCTAAAGGCTCAGAAATCACTGCTTTGATAATTAGAGATGAACATATAAAGTTATTGCATGCAGGGCAAAAGCTATTACTTTCTTCCCTCAGACAAAGATTTTGGATCATAGATGGATTGCGTACAATAAAAAAGATAATCTATAAATGTGTAACCTGTTTCAGATTGAAGGCTGTCGCTACAACTCAACTAATGGGTTCCTTGCCTACGCATCGAGTCCATGCATGCCGCCCGTTTCAGAAGGTTGGTGTTGACTTCGCTGGGCCGGTCTCGGTAAAAAACAGTCGCATTAGGAAACCATTAATAGGAAAAGGTTACATTGTTTTATTTGTATGTTTTGTAACGAAAGCAATTCATCTAGAACTCGCTTCCGATCTAACAACTGATACATTCCTTGCTTGTTTCAAGCGCTTTATCGCGAGACGAAACCTGCCCAGTGATGTACACTGCGATAATGGGTCTACCTTTAAGGGGGCAAGGAACCAATTGGATGAATTGTACCGATTGCAAAATTCTCAGAGTCATCAATATCAAGTGCAATCTTTCGCATCGGCGCGAGGTATTAATTTTCACTTTATACCAAGTTACAGCCCAATATTTGGAGGACTTTGGGAAAGTGGTGTTAAAAGTACCAAACACCACCTTAAGCGAATAGTCGGTAAAGCATTACTAACCTACGAACAGCTAAATACTGTTTTAACCGAAATAGAAGGCATCCTCAATTCAAGGCCACTGACTGCCGTTTCTGCGGATCCTAATGATTTTTCGTATCTTTCCCCAGGACATTTTCTAACAGGTGCTCCTCTTAATACATACCCAGAACATGACGTCAAAGATAGACCAATAAACTTGTTAAAATTCTGGTCATTAACCGTTCAAATGAAGCAAAACTTTTGGAGGTACTGGAGTAAGCACTATCTGTCTCTGTTGCAAAGCAGGCCAAAATGGCGCGACATTAAGTCAAACATAAATGTAGGTAGCTTAGTACTACTGCGTGATGACAACACGTCACCTCTCCACTGGTCCATGGCTAGAGTAACAGGTACTTTTCCTGGAAAAGATGGTTGTGTCAGAACTGTTGAACTTAAAACTCCCAATGGTCACGTTCATAATAGGTCAATAACAAAAATTTGCCTATTACCTATAGATGTTTAAATTATAGATGTCCAATTGTTTTTTTGGTATTTTATTTTATAAGTATATAGCATTAACAATGTAAACTATAGTATTAGCTAAAATATTATAATAATCTAATATCTAATGTAGTGATAAATGTAAAAAGGATCTTGTGTTACTCCAAAGTGTAATTTTGTATTTTTTATATCATCGTCATCAAAATTTTATTATTTCATCATATTACTGTGTAACCAAAAGTTATAATTATTGTAAAAAATTTCTTATATTATACTGTGTAAGTAAAAACTATAAACTAAAGTTGTAAGAATTTGTTATATTGATGTGTAAGCAGTTAAAATGATATAAAAACAAATTATTGTACTATTAATTATCAAAGTAGATGTACATACCTGTGTAAGCAAACATACAATGATAATTATTGCCTACTTACCTGGAATGTATTTAAATGTAACTTAAAATTGTATACTTACTGTAACTTATATCTAGAAACCTAATAGAGTATAGATTCAAATCTATGTACATGTTTATTCGATGTGTACACATGCATTGATTTATAATGTAACGTTAATCATGTCGTTTGCAGACAGTTAACATGTTGTTTGTAACTAGTTAATTTTTCCTTTTTGATTGAAATTTGTTTCTCGAGGCCGCAGCTTATGTTGGCAACAACATAAAAATTTAAATTAATACTGGCAATACCTCGAGGTGTCAATTCCTTTTTTACTTCCCTTTTTCGATGTAACGTGTAACCGTGTGCTTGATTTTTGTACCAATTTGCTTATATTCTCTAAACAATTAAAAATTCAGTGATTAGTGTGTTTACTTTCTTCCTGCCTATCAATAATAAAAAAAATTCAGTCCACTCAATTAACTCTCCCATTACGCTTTTTATGGTCACACCAATATCTAATAATGCGTTTTTACTTGATGCTTTTTTCGTCGACCTACGTTGTATTATACCGCATAACTTTCTACTGGATGTACCGATTTTGATAAAAAAATTTTTGTTGGAAAGGGGATATCCCTAGTTTGGTGCCGTGATAAGGAAACCAGGATCTGATGATGGGATCCCAGAGAAATTGAGGGAAACTCTCGAAAATCCGCAATAACTTTCTACTGGGTGTACCGATTTTGATAATTCTTTTTTTGTTGGAAAGGGGATATCTGTAGTTTGATACCATGATAAGGAAACCAGGATCTGATGATGGGATCCCAGAGGAAACTCTTGAAAATCCACTATAACTTTTTACTGGGTGTACCGATTTTAATAATTTTTAATTTAATCGAAAGCTGATGTTTGTCATGTGGTCACATATGAATTTTATTGAGATCTGATAACTACTTTTTGAGTAATCTTTGATAACGCGTAGTTACTTGACTATTTTGTCGTCGATCTACGTTGTATTACTCGTCGATGTAATTGAAGTCGGTTTTTTTTTCGTTTGCGAGCAAACACAATTATATAATATATCATTATTTCCTTCCACAGAAAATGTATTTTTGGAACATTAAAGAACATTTATATCTGTAGTGATTATTTCAATATTAGTTAAATTTTCAAACAGTTTTAAATTCATTGACGATAATCTATAGAAACTTTTACAATTATATACTTTATATTAATTTACACTGATATATAGGAAAGCATTACATAGAAAATAATTATATTATTTTCTTGTGTGTACTTATAGATACGCATAATGCGTATTGCGTGTACATTTGTGTGTTTGTTTTTTGGCCGTCCTGAAAGATTTTGTAATCATAAGCCTATTAATCGAGTGTATAAACGTTGTTACAGATTATTTATTGTCGTACCTCGTTCGTAGTTCCGAATAATATTGACATTGACAATACCAAATTTATTAGGCGAAACCTTAACGTTGCTAATGTTACCTATTAATCTTGTCCTTGTGCCTGTAATTGTTATGGCTCAGTCAATAATATCAGCCAGTATATTGTGACATATAGTCGCTGGACTTGTATGTAATGTAAGTGGGTCATATGTGTATCTGTGAGGTCGACCTATATTACATAATAAAGAAAAAAAAAGGGTCAGTGTCAGTTCCGACATAATATGATTAACTTTATTTTGAAAAATAAAAATGCTCTTTTAATTGAATCAAATGATAATTATTATAAAAAAAAACATTAAAACATAAATTGACGCTTACTGTTCGTATCGACTGTATTTTTAATCTTGCTACAGCTAAAAGTATCACTACTATTTCGTTATTTCACACGACGTCACTCGCCAAATATTTATCGTTTCTGAAAGGACTAGGTAGACTCCAAAAAAAAAAACGCAACAGTAATCTTTTATTAAAGTGTTAAATCTTAAAATGTTAAAAATGTTAAATCAACACCGAAACGTTCAATTGCGAGATTTTGCAAATCGTAAGCTGAGATAACACGAGAACCTCAATGTAATTCACCAACAAATTACGTAAAGCCTCGAAGCTTCTGACTCCGGACCGCTTCGTGTGAGTGTGTGTGTGTTCAGTTGTACACACACTTTTGTAGTCGAGCGTGTAAACTGCAGCCTTCGTTGGTTCCATGTAACTACGTATCTGTGCACCCTATATGAAGCGACCGCTAAGTTCATGGCCGTCTACCCGCGCACGTGTATGATATCCGGGTTAATCGTGATGCTGGTGCCGCTATATGCAATTAAATATTTTTCAATTAGTCCTGTCTCTTACATCGCCGTTCAACTTATGCTAAATGTAACTTTATACTACTTTTGAACTTTGTAAAAATTGTCGATTTATAACAACTGATTATAAAACAACTTCCCATCCGCGTCTATCTGTCTATTTTGTTTAAGACAAGCTAGATACCTGCCTAATAGATTTTCATGCGGTTTTTAATAATAGACATATCGATTTATGAGAAATGTTCGTGTGTATAAATTAATAAACTTTTTGTAAATTGGTTAAAATTGGCCTAGAATATTTAATCGAAAACATTTTCTAGTCCCTATATATGTATAACAGAACATTGTACGGTGATTTTATTCCCACTATATATAGGTTATTACATCAAAGGTTGTCTGGAGGAGATCGCTCTTTCAGCGATAAGACCGCCTTTGTACATCTTTCATTTTATGTTTTTTTTTATTGTTTCTTTTAATGGTGTACAATAAAGAGTATTATTATTATTATATAGGTCTAGGTAGATATATAGGTCTACAACACGAAAACGTCTGTAATAGCACATGTCTATAATTTAAGGATCGCTTATTATTTATTCCCTTTCTTACTTCTGCAACAATAGTGATGTACAATTCCAAGGTCAGCAAGTGCAGTAATTAGAAAGATATTAGAAAATATAGTATTAATCTCAAATAACTTTAATATATTTTACTACATCAATCTTTTTTTTTTTTTTTTTGACACTTATAATAGTATTTTACACCATATAATTAAATTAATATCTTAATAAAATATTAATTTATCTTACCTAGATATTTATGCAGATGCTATCGCCAAATGAAAAAAATGCACTCAGAAATAAATCTAAGGATGAGTCTTACGATGACGGGAGTCCCTTGATGCCTCCACCCGCTCGCCGTGTCCCTCGCTGTCGCTAAGAACATTATAACACACTCCGATCGAAGCCTAGGTGGGCTGCAAATTGTTAATAATAGAATCAAACCTAATAATAAAATCAATTGATTGTTCAAATAAATTATCAATGTGAAGAAATTTCTTTACTCCACAAAGTAACACTAGGATTAGTGTAGATGAGGATTCATCTAATAATAAAAGTACTGTATATTAAATAATCAATATTAAATTCAAGATTTGTAATATAATTAAGCTACATAATTTCTTTTTTACTGAAAAAAAAACTTCAAACAGTAGAAATAGAGTTAAAATGTTAAAGTCTGATTGCTTATAAATGATACTCATCCAATATTTCGCGTAATTTACAAATAATTATTTAATGTACAGAAAACTTATTCTACAAATTGTTATTGGCCACAAGAGAGCGAAGTTGCTCGTGGGCTCGTGAAGTTACAGGGAACTTAACCAACCATTGTACAGTAATTATTAAAGTGGTTATCGTCATGAGTGAATACAAGGGACTTAAAATGAAAGAAAATTAAAAGACAAAGTATTTGCAATCATTTTGAAATGTTTCTATATTCTCAATGGAAACACAGTTAAAAGTAATTCAATCCTTCATCTTAATTTGGTAATAATCAAGAATCTTTAGTACCATAAAAATGTATTTAAAGATTTACTTATACTAACCTATTATTTTTATTCTGTAAATCTAGACCAGATAGTTTTTTTATATATTATTATGTCCGCGACTTCGTTTGGACACAATTTTTTCGATATATCTTCTGTTTTATTTTGGATATCGGAATAGCTCTAATATTTTATCTCTTGTAGCAAACTTATAAAATATTCAGATTAATCTTACATATTTCAACATACAAACTGTAATCCTCTATTCCCTATTGTTATTTTACACCCTTGAGGATAAAGCATTTACAAAATTTTAATGTCACAATTTATTTATATCAAATCAGCCTAAAAAATGTTTCAATCCTCTCGTTCAATCCGCTCTAAAAATGTTGATACTTCCATACAACTTTTCATCCCCACCTTTCAACCCCTTATACCCCTTTTTTGGCATTAAAAAGTAGCCTAGGTCCTTTCTCAGCTCTAGACTATCTGTGTACCAAATTTTATTTAATAGATAATAATGCATCGTAATCTATATATAGAGATTACGATGCATTATTTAGACACCTCCTTACCATCTATAGAACATACATTTTAAATTAAACCATAGGACTTTCATACAAACTTCCAACCCCGTTCCAAATTCGTTCTTAGTTGATGACTACGCCCTATAAAGAACCTACCTGACAAATTTCAAGTTTGTAGCTGTTATAGTTTCGGAGATTTCGTGATGAGTGAGTCAACCTACCATTCCTCGTTTTAACGTTTTAACCTTGAAAGGGAGTTGATTTCTAAAGATACATTATTTGGACACCTTTTCACCATCTATAGAGTATACATTTTAAATTTCAAGTCTCTTACTTCAAAAACATATGACTTTTATACAAACTTCCAACCCCCGTTATACCCCCTTAGAGGTCGATTTTCGTAAAATTCGTTCTTAGCGGATGTCTACGCTCTATAAGGAACCTACCTGCCAAATTTCAAGTTTCTAGGTGTTATAGTTTCGGAGATTTCGTGATGAGTGGGTCAACCTACCATCCCCCGTTTTAACCCAAAAAGGGAGTTGATTTCTAAATATAAATTATTTGAACACCTTCTCATTATTTATAGCATACATTTTAAATATCAAGCATCTTACTTCAAAAACATAGAACTTTCATACAAACTTCCAACCCCCGTTTTACCCCCTTAGGGGTCAAGTTTCGTAAAATCCGTTCTTAGCGGATGTCTACGCTTTATAAGAAACCTATCTGCCAAATTCCAAGTTTGTAGGTGTTATAGTTTCGGAGATTTCGTGATGAATGACCTTTCGCTTTTATATATATTATAGACTAGCTGTGCCCGCGGCTTCGCCCGCGTTGAAACCACTGTGTCACAAAGTTTTCCCGGCAAACTTCCAGTGAAACTCTCATCAAAATCGGTTTATCCGTTACGTAAACCTTCCTCTTAAACCGCATGAAAATCCGTTCAGTAGATTTTGAGGGAATCTATCACATACACTTTTGGAGACTTTGTTTTATAATACACTAACTGTTGCCCGCGACTACATCCGCGTGGTTATAAAGATATGCATTACTATTAAGATGTTTAACGCAAATTATTGTTTTATTTCAATTACTTGAAATGCTTATCACACTGAGTAACTTTTTAAAAGGCACAATTTAGTATAATTTAATAGTTGTTTTTATAAAACCTCTCTATACACCACATTCTTAGTTTTATTTTCAGGCAGCAGTATAAATAACCTATCAGGCGAACTTATATGTTTCATACAAACTATCAACACCAATTAAGCCCCTTAGCGGTAGAATATCGCAAAACCCTTTCTTAGCGGACGTCTACTAACTATAATCTACCTCTCTGCCACATTTCATCTTTGTCAATTCTGGATGCATGAACTCTCCAGCGGTTTTTGAGTTCTCGTGATGAGTGAGTCAGTGACCTTTCTCTTTTATATATATATATATATATATATATATATATATATATATATATATATATATATATATTACGATGCATTATTTGGACACCATCTCATCATCTATAGAGCACACATTTTACATTTCATGTCTCTTACTTCAAAAATATAGTACTTTCATACAAACTTCCAACTACCGTTTTACCCCTTTAAGGGTTGAATTTCATAAAACCAGTTCTTAGCAGATGTCTACACCCCATAAGGAAACTACCTGCCAAATTTCAAGTTTGTATCTGTTATAGTTTCGGAGATTTCGTTATGAGGGAGCCAACCTACCATCCCCCGGTTTAACCCCAAAAAGGAGTTGATCTCTAAAAATACATTATTTGAACACCTTTTCACCATCTATAGAGTTTACATTTTAAATTTCAAGTCTCTTACTTCAAAAGCATAGGACTTTCATTCAAACTACCAACCCCCGTTTCACCCCCTTAGGGGTCGAGTTTCGTAAAATCGGTTCTTAGCAAATGTTTACGTCCTATAAGAAACCTACCTGTCAAATTTCAAGTTTGTATCTGTTATAGTTTCGGAGATTTCGTAATAAGTGAGTCAACCTACCATCCTCCATTTTAACCCCAAAAGGGTGTTGATTTCTTAAGATACATTATTTGGACACCTTTTCACTATCTATAGAGCATACATTTTAAATTTCAAGTCTCTTACTTCAAAAACGTAGGACTTTCATACAAACTTCCAACCCCCGTTTCACCCCCCGTTAGGGGTTGAGTTTCGTAAAATCCGTTCTAAGCAAATGTCTACGACCTATAAGGAGCCTACTTGCCAAATTTCAAGTTTTTAGGTGTTATAGTTTCTGAGATTTCGTGATGAGTTAGTCAGCCTACCATCCCCCGTTTTAACCCCAAAAGGGAGTTGGTTTCTAAAGATAGATTATTTGGACACCTTTTTATCATCTATAGAGCATACCTTTTAAATTTCAAGTCTCTTACTTCTAAAACATAGGACTTTCATACAAAATTCCAACCCCCGTTTTACCCCCTGAGGGATCGAGTTTCGTAAAATTCATTCTTAGCGGTAGTTTACGCTGTATAAGGAACCTATCTGCTAAATTTCAAATTTGTAGGTGTTATAGTTTCGGAGATTTCGTGATCAGTGAATCAACCTACGATCCCCCGTTTTAACCCCAAAAAGGGGCTGATTTCTAAATATTCATTATTTGGTTACCTTTTCACCATCTATAGAGCTTACATTTTAAATTTTAAGTCTCTTACTTTAAAAACATAGGACTTTCATACAAACTTCCAACCCCCGTTTCACCCTCTTAGGGGTCGATTTTCGTAAAATCCGTTCTTAGCGGATGCCTACGTCTTATAAGGAGCCTACCTGCCAAATTTCAAGTTTGTAGGTGTTATAGTTTCGGAGATTTCGTGATGAATGAGTGACCTTTCGCTTTTATATATATTATAGACTAGCTGTGCCCGCGGCTTCGCCCGCGTTGAAATTAGTGTGTCACAAAGTTTTGCCGGCAAACTTCGACAAACAACAAAATCGGCTTAGCCGTTCCGTAAACCTTCCTCTTGCCAATGGTGGAGCCCTCTCCACAATGTTGAAACCGCATGAAAATCCGTTCAGTAAATTTTGAGCGAATCGATCACATACACTTTTGGGGACTTATAATACACTAACTGTTGCCCGCGATTACGTCCTCGTGGTTATGAAGATATGTATTACTATTAAGATGTTTAACGCAAATTATTTTTTTATTTCAGTCACTTGAAATGCTTATCAAACTGAGTAACTTTTTAAAAGGCACAATTTAGTATAATTTAATAGTTATTTTTATAAAACCCCTCACCACATCTCACCTCATACACCACATTTTTGGTTTTATTTTCAGGCTGTATATGTTTCATACAAACTATCAACCCCAATTAAACCCCCTTAGCGATGGAATATCGTAAAATTCGTTCTTAGCGGACGTCTGCTAACTATAATCTACATCCCTGCCAAACTTTATCTTTGTCCAACCTGGATGGATAGACCATCCAGCGGTTTTTGAGTTCTCGTGATGAGTGAGTCTTTGACCTTTCTCTTTTATATATATAGATTACGATGCATTATTTGGACACTTCCTCACCATCTATAGAGCATATATTTTAAATTTCAAGTATCTTACTTCAAAAACATAAGACTTTCATTCAAACTCCCGACCCCCGTTTTATCCCCTTAGGGGTCGATTTTCGTAAATTAGTTCTTAGCGGATGTTTATACCCCATAAGAAACCTACCTGCCAAATTCCAAGTTTGTAGCTGTTATAGTTTCGGAGGTTTCGTGATGAGTGTGTCAACCTACCATCCCCCGTTTTAACTCCAAAAGAGAGTTGATTTCTAAAGACACATTATTTGGACACCTTCTCATCATCTGTAAGGCATACATTTTAAATTTCAAGTCTCTTACTTCAAAAACATGGGACTTTCATACAAACTTCCAACCCCCGTTTTACCCCCTTAGGGGTCGAGTTTCGTAAAATCCGTTCTTAGCGAATGTCTACAACCTATAAGGAGCCTACCTGCTAAATTTCAAGTTTGTAGCTATTATAGTTTCGGAGATTTCGCGATGAGTGAGTCAGCGTACCATCCCCCGTTTTAACCCCAAAAGGGGGTTGATTTCTAAAGATATATTATTTGGACACCTTCTCACCATCTATAGAGCATACATTTAAAATTTCAAGTCTCTTACTTCAAAATTATAGGACTTTCATACAAACTTCCAACCCCCGTTTTACCCCCTTAGGGGGCGAGTTTCGTCCGATCCGTTCTTAGCGGATGCTTACGTATTATAAGGAATCTACTTGCCAAATTTCAAGTTTGTAGGTGTTATAGTTTCGGAGATTTCGTGATGAGTGAGTGACCTTTCGCTTTTATATATATTATAGATTATAGATAGATATACAATACATACATATATTTGATACTTAGCTTACTTAATCGTATACTTTTTATATACATATAGTTTTCTTTTCGAGAGTTATGAAATAAACCCTTATTTCATTTAAAACAATCTGCCCGGAAAACAGCTACCAAATTTGATTGCTAACATACCGATAACAGCGTCACCTACCGAGTCCAATTGAGATAAAAACTATCCTATCTCCCAAGTTGGACCAAATTACAGATGCTTACAAAATTTGAAAAAAATTGGTTCAGTAGTTTCGGAGTTACATACCGACAGCAGCGCCACTTATCGGGTTTAATTCAGACAAAAACTACCCTATCTCTCAAGTTGGAACCAATTACAGATGCTTACAAAATTTGATAAAAATTGGTTCAGTAGTTTCGGAGTTTATCGCCCACACACATTGTGACATGAAATTTTTATATAGGTAATATAGATTTTAGTTTTACAGAATAATGCAACACACGTTGTTTCACGGTATTAACGCTCTTCTGTTATTAAAGAAACGCTTTTTTGTTTATACAGCTTTGTTACAAGACATCTAAGATATTTGGTATATGATTTTTTTTTCTATATATAATGAAGGTTTATCGCCTGCTTTATTTGTATAAAATAATTATGTTTTTTAAACTAGTATAATTATACATTTGTTTTCATCTCATAATTGACCATGACTGAATATTTGAAACAATAGTGAGATATTAAATTAATGTTGCCATAAAAAGACTAAAATACAGAAAAAAACATTGCACCGACATTTAGATATTAAGTAAGAATATCTGCTGAAGCAGTTCATGATCATTTAAACTTTTTAAATAAATAGGAGTTGTAAAACAATGGGAAGTGTTTGTAACCCTTCTAGCTAATAACGATTCTCTTGATATCTAATAAATTAAATTCCTCCCATACCGAATGTCGCCTCGTGGCATGGAAATCTGCCAAGTAAACTAACTATCTCTGTACTTACTAGGCTGTCCCGTCTTCCAATAGACATGTAATAGTCGTGTTATATTATAAACAACTTGATATTCGCGCAGTTTCAACCTCGTTGAGTTTTAATTTCAGGTAGTTTAATTTATTTATTTTATTTTTTTCCTTTCCTCGCTTTGACAATATTAAGTAAATGACGTTAATTTTGCGCTAAAATCAATTATAGAATGATGTATTTCCAAAATGTTTGTTTAATTAATCTAATGTTTTAAAGGCAAAAATCTATTTAAAGGATTAAAAAATATAGATTTTTGCAACTCAACTTAACTTACGAACAAAGCATATGATAAAAAGTGTTTTAAATAATTTCGTTCCTATAATTTTCAAACGTCAGAACAATGAGCGATGACGTATCAAAAGCTTGTTATAATGTAATGAAAATAGCGACATAGGAAAGACGCCGCTGCAAAACAGTAATTGTATTCTCATGTCAACTTTAAACGTACCTATATCAATGAAATCATAGTGCGACTGAAAAACGAAGCATTTGATGATAGGGGAAGAACTTTATTCGATTGGCAATAATTGCATCGCAACTCATATGCCCATCAAACAGTCCAGTCAGATTAAATATGTATTCGTTAGACGCTGACATGTTCGTGTACGTTTTATTAAAATGTATTCATCAATTTTAATATAATTATATTTATTTTAAAACCCTAATGCAAGTTACGTCGTAAATTAAGTCAATTGTTTATTTCGTTAATATTTCAATGCAATAATGATCTTTCAGATGAAGTTATAACACTATTACTTAAAATATCAATGAAACCTAGTGAAAGAGAGGTGGAGAAAGTGTACCCTAGGTACAGATAAATGTTTTATGTTTGTTTATTAAAATATAAGAAGCCAAATAATATTATTATGGACTTACGAACACGCTTCGGCCAGAACGGCCACAGGCTTCAGTTTTTTATATCAAAATTAATAAAAATATAAAAATGTTTGCAACATAAGTAAACCAGTTGTGTACTAGTTACTTTTCCGAAAAAATGTATACCTATAAGCCTATAGCTTATTATACAGTATTATCTGTGTATTCTCATTAAATATCAAATGAATGTACCCAAAGTAGAACAATAAATCTTAAGTTACCTAAATTCTTAAAATTCATGACTAAAATAGTATGGACAGAGATATAACGCAAATGCACTCAAAACGGAAGTACAATGAGACTGTTCTTTTTTATTAAACCAAACTATACACAAGCGCTCTGTGCAAAATGGCGTGGACATTGGCTAAACTTTAATGTTGCTTAGAAAACTAACATTGATTTATGGGTTTCATATTTTACATCTGAAAATAATGAAAATGAATACCTATAAAGATATTTGTGAACTGAATCAACAGTACACAATCAGGAATACTGAAAATAGAAAAATGAAGAATGAACAGTTTTTTTCTTTTATAGACTACCATATTAACTTAGTAGTAGTTTTTTGGAATTTGGCCCCTCAGGTGGCGGTTTTTTATATTTATTTTTTATTTAAAATTAACATCCACAGGCTCAAAATACCCATGCCCTTTGTTAAACATGCATTATAATAACACAGACAGTTTATCATCAAAACTACAAATTGACAGTCCTGACGACAGATACAATAAATCTTTGATGAGAATAGTATACACACCATTCCTTTATTCGTAGTGTCTGAACATATTATTTTTATTATCTATGTTTATATTTACACTTATTTGCTAGTTATCATATAACTATGTACACTTATTTACTTATTACACTTCTGTTTTAGTTACAATAAACACTTAACCTATGTTACTCTTAGTAACGGTTTTTTTAAATATATATTTGTATATATTTGTGTATATTAATTAATGCTATTTTTTTTTAATTAAATGTATACATACACTCACACTCACACATACACATATACATTTCATTACATTGCATACTTGCATAAATACATCTATACTATTATCTATCCAGACTAGCTGTGCCCGCGGCTTCGCCCGCGTTGAAATCAGTGTGTCACAAAGTTTTTCCGGCAAAATTCCTGTGAAACTCTCATCAAAATCGGCTTATCCGTTCCGTAAACCTTCCTCTTGAAGCCCTCTCTCCATTGGTGAAACCGTATGAAAATCCGTTCAGTACATTTTGAAGGAATCGATCACATAGACTTTTGGGGACTTTGTTGTATAATACACTAACTGTAGCCTGCGACTACGTCCGCGTGTTTATGAAGATATGCATTACTATTAAGATGTATATTTATTTATTTTTTATATTTTTTATATCACTAGTTCGGCAAACAAGCGTACGGCTCACATGATGGTAAGCGATTACCGTAGCTTATAGACGCCTGCAACACCAGAAGCATCGCAAGCGCGTTGCCGACCCAATCCCAAAACCCCTCCAGGACATCTGGTCACGTTACTCACCAACAGAAACACAATACTGCTTGAAAGCAGTATTATTTAGCTGTGATCTTCTGTAAGGTCGAGGTACTACCCCAGTCGGGCTGCTCCATATTTTGAGCAAGAAATTCCTGCTGTGCCCTACCTCAGTTTAAGGCAAAATATTTTTTTATTTCAGTTACTTGAAATGCTTATCACCTGAGTAACTTTTTAAAAGGCACAATTTAGTATAATTTAATAGTTGTTTTTATAAAATCTCTATACAACACATTTTTAGTTTCATTTTCAGGCTGCAGTATAAATAACCTATCAGACGAACTTACTTTATAGCTGCTGTATATGTTTCATACAAACTATCAACCCCAATTAAACCCCCTTAGCGGTGGAATATCGCAAAATCCTTTCTTAGAGGACGTCTACTAACTATAATCTACCTCCTTGCCAAATTTCATCATTTTCCACTCTGGATGCATGGACCATCGAGCGGTTTTTGAATTATCGTGATGAGTGAGTCAGTGACCTTTCTCTTATATATATATATATAGATTACGATGCATTATTTGGACACCTCCTCACCATCTATAGAGCATACATTTTAAATTTTAAGTCTCTTACTTCAAAAACATAGGACATTTATACAAACTTCCAACCCCCGTTTTATCCCCTTAAGGGTCGAGTTTCGTAAAATCACTTCTTAGCAAATGTCTACGCCCTATAAGGAACCTACCTGCCAAATTTAAAGTTTGTAGCTGTTATAGTTTCGGAGATTCCGTGATGAGTGAGTCAACCTACCATCCCCCTTTTTAACCCCAAAATGGAGTTGATGTATCTTTATACATTGTTTGGACATCTTCTCACCATCTATAGAGCATACATTTTCAATTTCAAGTCTCTTCAAAAACATAGCACTTTCATACAAAATTCCAACCCCGTTTTATCCCCTTGGTGGTCAAGTTTTGTAAAATCAGTTCTTAGCGGATGTCTACGCCCTATAAGAAACCTACCTGCCAAATGTCAAGTTTGTAATTGTTAGTTTCGGAGATTTCGTGATAAGTGAGTCAACCTACTATTCCCCCGTTTTAACCCCAAAAAGGAGTTGATTTCTAAAGATACATTACTTAGACAACTTTTCACTATCTAAAGAGCATACATTTTAAATTTCAACTCCCTTACTTCAAAAACATAGGACTTACAAACTTCCAACCCCCGTTTTACCCCCCTTAGGGGTCGAGTTTCGTAAAATCAGTTCTTAGCAGATGTCTACGCCTTATGAGGAACCTACCCTAAAGGGAATTCTACTTTCTTTGTACATCAAAAGCCGCACTGGTGTCACTATTTCATAGACCTGGACCCCACGCTTGTAGATTGTTCGTTTTAGGTTTACCTCCAAGATGGTCTTCGTCGAGGCACCCAGTCACCGTCGTCAGTGTAGGAGACACAGGTGTTAGTATGTCTTGTCATACGTCGCTCCTACCGCATGAGGCACACTGTCGTGGATTTGTAGCCTGTCGGTCTTTGTCTGGACGATGATGACCTCACCGTAGATTTGCTTTTGTGCTTCATGAATGGTCACGAGTCGCGATCCGTCTCCGATGCCGTATCCCTGGTCTATCAGGATTTATTTCTCTTCCTGCGTATAGACCAATTATAGGATGTCCCGTTGAAGTTTTGGTATGGCCGCGCCAGTGTATCCATTCTGAAGGAGTAGGTGGTGGGATTGGACGAGTACATATTTACGTAAACCTCACAGATGGCATATAGAACGTCCATCGGACTCCGGTATGTGCAGGACAACTCAAGTGAGATGTGATTCTCACATAAGTTCTGATATCCAGTACCTCATTTCGAACAGATTTTCCCTGTCATACATAATGCAACTGGTTGACATCTCCCTCAGGTGACGGTAAAGAGATTAAAGAATATAGTGGCGTAAACTTTTATAAATTATTATTACTTTTTATTAGAATACACTAGTAGTAGTAATATTTTAGTAATCTACAGATAATAGCTATGATTAAAAATACAAGTATGATTGGTACAAATGATTGAATATAAATGATTTGTTATGCGGCAACTAAATAGTTTTGCTAACAATAAGTTCATTCAATTTTCACGTCAATGTATATATATAAAACATTTTCGAACTTGAGCATCAAATAGAACAACTTGCTAACATTCTTGGCAAAATCATGTCGTGTTAACGGTACTATGTCCTAGTGTTGAGAGTTATAACGCTAACTAAACTCTGACCACCGATTGTTGGCATTTTCACGCATACTTCCTCTCGAACATGTAAACATTCTTGACATTTACCTGCTTGGACTATAGACTAAAGACTATACTGCGTTAGCAGTAAGAAGACAGTTCTCTCTTGCTTGTCTGGCTTTTGTTCTTCGTGCCTCTCATGTTACTTGCTTGTATATCATATATCAGACTTGGAGTAGTAATCCTGTTTTTTTTCGATCTCGATTTTGATTTATAGGTAAAAACGAAAAGTCTCATATTTCTATAATGACAGACAGCCTGATGAGGGAGGTAGAAAGTTTTTCATATTTTTTTCCATGTAATAAATCATGTGCACAACAGACCCTGATAGCAATTAATAATCGAAGCGTAAAGAAATAACACTCTTGTTGCTCTTCAAATTATAATCACCTTATGCATTCATTTTCTAAACTATATACATTTATAAACGATGTCGATAAGGCCTTTATATGAAAACATTATGTAAAGAGTTATTATTTTAAATCAAAATTCATTATATGTTTTTTTAATAATACACATACATGAACTTTTGTTTTACCTACTTTATTAATTGCGTACCTAACTATTGTACCCTACCCTCATTGCACAGTGCAACTGGTTTTAAAATTAAAGCCGTAATCACAAAACTTAATAGATTTAAGAAATATCATAGTTCAACGTTACTGAAACAACAGAACCATCTGAAACAGTTACATATGCTCTCCATTCCCATGCCTTCCATCCATCATATTTATTGGTGGAAAAAAACCCATTTTTTATAATTTACAAAAAATAAACAATAAGCCCAATTTCTCTCACTCATAAAAAAATTGATTGACTTTTTATTCAAAAATAATATGCGTAAATAAAGAAGTAAAATGCTTTTAATAAAATTTTAAACGCAATTTTACCTATTTGTTAGTCTTTATACTTGAAAGACAAAGTAAATATATTATGATATTGAACCCATTCTTTAAAAATTTTATAAAAGTTACATCAATGTTCTCTCGTTCAAACTTAAAGTCTTCTTGCAAAATCTTTCCCCTTCTGATTCATTGTTCTATAAACGATTTATAATATTAACTTTATTTTATTCTAACTAGTTTTACTCAATTATTTATAAGTTCTTACTGTTTTAAATGATATTCAGATTTTATTTGCAGTTATAATTATGGTTTATAACTTCAGGTTCTGCAATTATGTATATATGTATATATATATATATATATATATATAATATAAACAAGCGTACGGTTCACCTAATGGTAAGCGGTTACCGTAACTTATAGACACCTGCAACACCAGAAACATCGCCAGCGCGTTGCCGATCCCCCCAGGAGCTCTGGTCACCTTACTCACCAACAGGAACATGTATTGCTTGAAAACAGTATTATTTAACTGTGGTCTTCTGTAAGGTCAAGGTCAGGAAATTCCTGCTGTGTTCTACTCTCTACTCAGTTAGAAGATAGATGGTAGCTTTTTTAAACTTTTCTCATTAATTGTTTTTAAAAATACAATATTTGTAATGCGAGGTGAATATTTTATTCGCCATAAGTTATACCTAATTTACCCTTAATAATATTGTTACTAAATAAATAAAGCCTTTTTTATAATTTGCCCTTATTATAATTTGTAATATTATTAATATACGATCATAAGTAACGATATTTTAAGTTTTATTTTGTTAGAGGCCTTTTTATGTTGATTTTTAATAATTTCGATCCTTTTTTATTTTTAATTATTTGTGCAGTAAACTATGAGAAATTTATTTAATAACAACATTCTAATAAAAAATAAAGTTTTGAAATGTAAAAAGTGGGTTTCGCAGACCGCTGATAATTGCCAATATTCAACTCGCATTTGAGACCGAACGGTTGGTCTAAGAAAAAAAACTAAATAGTGGTATTTGTAGAGAATTTTAAGTTATTTAATTTCTGTACACAAATCATCTATACATATGATAAAATGGTAGGAAAGTTAAAACTGTACATTGAATATTTTTTTAAAAGAATACTTGGGGTGTGATCTACAATCGATACCGAAGCCATAAATATGGTTTATAGAATTTTTGTCTGTTCGTCTGTTTGTCTGTATGTATGTCCGGAATAAAATCAAAAAGTACTACTACTATATAGGCTATCTATTATCACGCTATCACCTACGGGGAACGAGCAGTGAACCTTTATTTCTTCAACGCATTCTGTAACAACGTGTAATCTAACGACGCATATTTGAATGTTGTTGTTATTATGTTAATAATACCCATGCTATAAGCTAGCTTCACACTATAAATAAAGACATTCTGTAGTATATTTAGTATCAGCATTGCACCCGTGCGGAGCCGGGGTGAGTCGCTAGTTTACTATAATTTAATAGTTTTCGAGTTTTAGGCAAAAAAACCGAAGGAAAGCAGATTTTTTGCTTTTTTGCGATTTTTTTTTAAATGTTGCGTCACGAAATTTTGTCCGCATACCTCAGGTTCGGATTTAGCACCTCAAACTACGTATAGAATGAAAGAAATCAGAACTACCCCAAAACTTTCCCACAAGCGGCCCTTTAAAGTACAAATTGACTGTATTGTAATTAAGTAGGTAACTAAGTACTGCACGTAAGAATGCAGATATTGTATAATTTCCTCCTATCGCTTTCTTTTGAATATTGATCTCTAGTGGATATGATTTGTTCCAGACGTACGTATTCGTCGACATATTTAATAGGTTCTTCCCTTAATTCTATATTTTGCTTTATCACATTTGTCATAAGTCTTTATTAGTTTCATAGATAAGCCTACCTTCCTGCTTTCGTTTATATATTATGTTCTGCTGTAATTTTAATCATTTCTGGTATATATCAGCGAATATATCGCCCACAAATCTAAGGTGGTTTTAGGTTTGTTCCATTAACATTTGTGTCAAATTGCTCTCATTTAATATTACGAATTATATTTTCGAGAACCGCTGTGAATATCTGCGATAGTGGATACCTTGTATGACTGATAATGTTACTACAACATTGTAAATTAAAGTTGTGAAATAAGTTGATATTTTTTTTGTCATTAAATATGATCTCATTTACGTTTACCCAGTTTCATTTATTCTTTGACGTCTAAGTCGTTATATGAAAATCTAATTTTTGATTAAAGTGATATTTCTTAATGCATTAGTAATTTTGATCAAAAGAGAAAGTAATCAGATTTTTCTTTTGAAAACATTAAGCTATTGGTTAAAATGAGATTTTTATTATAATCGTTGATCTTTCTTAATTAAATATTTACGACAAAACTTCTAAGTAAACGTGGGATTTTGTTTTGTCTTTGACAACAACGAATAATTAATACTTTTAATAATTGTGTTTGCTCACAAACGAAAAAAAACCGACTTCAATTACATCGACAAGTAATACAACGTAGATCGACGAAAAAATAGTCAAGCAACTACGCGTTATCAAAGATTACTCAAAAAGTAGTTATCAGATCTCAATAAAATTTATATGTGACCACATGATAAACATCAGCTTTCGATTAAATTAAAAATTATCAAAATCGGTACACCCAGTAAAAAGTTATTACGGATTTTCGAGAGTTTCCCTCAATTCCTCTGGGATCCCATCATCAGATCCTGGTTTCCTTATTACGGTACCAAACTAGGGATATCCCCTTTCTAACAAAAACAGAATTATCAAAATCGGTACATCCAGTAGAAAGTTATGCGGTATAATACAACGTAGGTCGACGAAAAAAGCGTCAAGTAAAAACGCATTATTAGATATAACTCAAAAAGTAGTTGTTAGATCTCAAATAAATTTAAATGGGACCAATTAGCACACACCACCTTTCGATTAAAACAAAATTTGTCGAAATCGGTCTACCCGGTCAAAAGTTCTGATGTAACATACATTAAAAAAAAAAAAAAAAAATACAGTCGAATTGAGAACCTCCTCCTTTTTTGGAAGTCGGTTAAAAAGAGTATTTGTTTGAGATAATATTTTTAATTTAAAATTTACAAATAAAAGTAAAATAGATATTTATATGAATACATGATATTGTATATTACCAACAATTGTTTTTTTATTATTATTAAAGAATAATATCCGTGTATAATTCGGTGGCAATCAATAAAACCTATCCCGAATTGATCCCAAAAATAAAAATTAAAGTGTTGCGGACTTTACAACGTAATTTAGTTAGAAATAGAAAAAGTTTAGTAGGCACTACTAAACATAAAAACAAACACAAGACACCAACCTTTTTTCACATATCATTGTACTTATTCATTATGATTAGCTATTTCTAGTGTTGTTATGTATTACATTTATGATACCTTCAAACTTAATTACAATCATTTAAATATTTATTTAGGTTCTACTATTCTATAAAAAAAAGTATTCCTGTAATATTATTACTTATTAATTTTAAAAAATACTTAGTTCTCAACTCAGTTAAATATTTTTAGTATAAATATGTTGTTTTGTCTTCGCCATTAATAAACTGATTATGATTGTTTTACGATTAGAAGAAACTAAGATTTCATATATAAATTAAAGTTAAATACCTTGGCTCATTCTCCACTTAGTGAGAAATAAAAGTTCAATATTTAAAAATTTACTATCGACTGAAAAGGGCTCTTGATGGAAGTTTATCACTCTCATCTTAGGCGCTTGTTCCAATAAAGCCCTTTACGTTACAAGTTTATAAAGTGCAGCGAAGATGAGAAAAAAGAAAAAGTAGGGTTTCTTTTAATGGTAAAGCCTCTTTGAAAAGTCTGTAATGTTTCATCGAGCTATCGGCGCTGTCTCTCACCACTAAATTGATATACTCAATCAGTTTATTTATTTCTTTTTCTTTTATATTAATTAAATAATAGTGATTGTCTTTTATGTAAGTTTTAATAAAATGAAAAGATTTTTTTTTTAATGAAATGTTTAATGTTATGATCAAAATTTCATACTCTTCACAAACTCTAAAAACACTTTTCGTATAATAGATTCATACATTTATTTCGACTAGAACAATCATATATCGATGGAGTGTAGATCGTTCGACTCAATAAATCAACGCTACAAACTTTCAATTACATCTGGGAAAAATATCCGGATGACATACATCATATCCGTTCGGATTAACGAGAAACATGTTGAACAAGTCCACAGACCTTGTTCCATAGAGTTAGATGCAGAAGAATCATTAAATCTAAAGTACTGCACAACTTTAACATTACCGTTATCCAAAACATAACATTTAAAATATAGAACGAAGCCAATAAATCATAACGTATCACGAAATCTATATAAATAGACAGTTATGCTGTTGTGTTTTCTCAGTAACCAATTTTAAGTGACTCTCAAACAACGCACTAAGCCACTGTAGACAGCGACAAGTTATAAATAAAACGTAAATAGAATTTTCCTAAGCTTACTTCCACTTTCTTCATTAGCTGATTACAGTCGTGTGATAAAGGGGCGAGTTTGTCCTATATGAAACTTTGGTTCACACACAAGCAATGAGAAAATTACTTAAAAAAAAAAACTTTCTTTTTGCCTATTTTATTGAAATTGCCATTAAAAGAGCTGTTGGGGCTCCTGATTCACACAGTACGTGGATTTTTGGTATGGTTAAAGCTATTAAGGTAATCTGAAGGGAGTATGGGGTAAGAAAACTAAATTAAGAACTTCTCCAGTCGACTCAAATTATATAAGATATGGCGGATAGTTAAGTATGTATCACTAATCTTCTTCTTCTTCTTCTTCCTCATTTAGCTTTCTCGTTGTGTCCGTATATTCGTGATAATTATTTATGATAAATATTCAAAATTATAAATGCATTAAGCTTTAATCTTTTACCTACATAAAAAAATAAGCCAGCCCAGTAGTGGAAATTTTCAGGCTGAATCAAATTCCTGATATGTTTATATTGTTGATTTCGTTGATTCACCTCTTATATTATTTCTTATGACATCCAGTTTACGTTTTTGTGATTGTCACAGAAACGACTCACGTGGACTGTGCATGATATTATCAAAGAAACGTTTTTTTATGTTTATTGGATATACATAATTTTTATCTCTCGTCATTAATTTCTTGAATATTTACCGAAACTTACTTGGATATATCAATTTGCTACAAAACTCCATTTTGTTTTTAATTTACTATGAATAGACTTTCCAAAGCTCTTTCAAACATTCACTTACTAATATATTGTTTGAAGCTAACGCGATCACTTTTCATATTTAAATTATATTTGTTCGGGTGCCTACCACGTTTATTATTTGGTTGACAGTCCTATATTTCGACAATGTTTCAATCTCGGAGAGACTCCCCGTAATCAAATATAAATCACTTACTAAATATTTTACTTTGCAGTAAGTGAGTTACCAACGGTTCGGGACGTAATTTTTTTGCAAAGAGTTGGCAAAACTCAGTTCATAAAATGTACACACTATTTTAAAAAAATTCACTATTCAGTGTTCAGAATTATAAATTTAGTCCGGTGTTATATATTAAATCTAAAGCGCTACCAATCTCTTACATCGTTATCAGTCAGACACTTTAGCTAATATTTTTATACTAACAATGTTTTTAATTTAGTTGTCACCACAGTGTTGTTGTTGTGAAAATATTTTGGAAGATCATTTGGTATTTGCGCTGACAAAAGTTTATGTTCTACTCGTAACTTTAGAGTCAAGTCTCGGTGTTTTTCGGAATAATCAAAAATACTGTGAGTTTTCATTACTATTGTACACTTTTTGCATTTATTTTTCCTTGTAAATAAATACCTGCCTGCAATGCGTTTGTCACTTATATTTACGTGTAGTTATCTTAGTACGCAATGTCTTTATGCGATTCTTATTTATACATTTCTACAAAATTTATATAAACTATTCAATTTTCATCTGGAAATAAATCCGAAAATTGAAGCAATAATTCCTTTATATCCTTACTTTTAAATAAATTTAACTGAAAAGGCTAAAATCAAGTAATGTAAATTTATAAACTGGATAACCCATTAATAGATTCTCATCAGTGATTAACATACATAAATAAGAGAAATTTTAGAAACTTGGAAACTAACTATAGTTAAAAGAATGAAGTGAATACATTAGGGTTTATCATTTTGTTGTAATTTTTTCAGAATTTCTTCATTATATTATACAATTTCATGTTCATTATATTATAGTATGGCATAATTATATCCACAGGGAATTACTAAGTTTTCGACCCTTAGTTACCGATTAGTTATTCATAGTTATGTATATTATAATAGTATTAAATATTACTGATTATGAGGCTACGATATTAGTCCATCTATCTGAAGCTACAAACATTTTCTTACAATCAGTAACATAATCCAGATGATTTTTTTTTTTTCAATAATACAATTATCTTGCACGTTGTATTTAATAATTCCGCATTGGAATGACAATTTTAAATGTGGGTCGAAAAGAGAGACGTCAGTATCTGAATTGAAACGGTTAAACGTGATTTTATAATTTTAAAAAAAGATTGGTAATAATATATTGTTTTATTGGTTCCCGAAGATTTTAGTAGATATAATTTATGTCACCTTATATGTTTAGTTTAATATTTTGTCTTCTTAAGCTTCCAATACGAATATAAAAAATAATTTCATATTGGTAGGTACTGTCTTACATAAATCAAGTGTGACTATTATTACATAGTGTGTGAATATATTTTAGAAAAATCTGTTTTTGATTATTATATAATCATTTGCCATAGGTAAAACACATGAGTTTACGCCATTTTTAGAACGAACTTGTGGAGGCCTGTGTCCAGCAGTGGACTGTGATAGGCTGAAATGATGATGATGATTTGTCATTTGCTTATTCTTCAAAATAAAAATAATATAACAAAATGTCCGTCGCAACATGTTTAGATATGACGCAGACATAAAAACTGTACTGTGTTTGTAGCTAGGACAACATCCGCGTCAATGCCACATAAATCAAAGCTGCGTAATTTACAAATAGGTTCGGCGAGATGAGTTGAACGATATGTGTATAACTACTTGATATGTTGGATTAATTTGGTCTAAGACCTGATCTTAAAAATTAATCTTTCTATTCTCGATTTAATAAGTAAAGTACGAGTTATTTGAAAATAATCAAATATCAAAGTCGTCGAGAACAAGAATGTATAAGGTACTTCATACAAAAATTGCAATTCATACGAAAAAAGTTGGGCAAAAAATTAAAATATTACAATTAAAAAATAATACATACCGTCATATATCTAAGTTATCAAGTATTTTAATGTTAACATTATTTTTAATGTAGTTTCGTTATTTCATTGGAATTAGTTCATCGATTCCGTGTCTAAAAAATTGTAGATTCGAAAATGAACAAAATATTTGGATGACTGGCAACCATATCGTAATAAAACTATTCTGTGATAGAAGTTATATAAAGACCAGAAAAAAAATTGTAATGTGCTTAAGCTAAGTTCGAAGAGTCAGTGGGTGAGACAAAGACATTCCAACAATCTTTTCTTATTTAGATACCGTTAATTGTGCAGTATTTGGTCTGGCGTTATTTTGAAGTAGCAATGGGTTAAAACAATTGACTTGTCTTATTTATTTATCGACTAGCTTTTCCATCACATTTCACTATTGTTGACAACAAAAATCAGTAATAACCGTCCGGCCCGATCTTATGAAGGTGCAATGAATGACAAAAATTATTTGATCAGTTATCTTAGAAGATAAACATTTTAAATAATCATTATATAGTCGATGTAATATTTGTTTTTTGTTGTCAAATTAATGAATGATGTAACATTTGTCTTTTGTTGTCAACATAATAAAATCTTTCTTATTTTTCTCAGTTTGTAAAGTGAATAAAAATTGTTTGATCACTCACTTCCAATTCTTCATGATTTAAACTACCTAGTTTTTCCTATTGTCCACGGGGTTTGTTATATTTGACAAATTTTCCAGAATTATAACTTTTGAATCATAAACGCGTTTATTTTATAAAATCGTACATGACAACAAGATTTGAAGCTTAAAAAATAAATGAAATTTAAAATTGAAACAGATATAAGCAAATCTAAATTTGTATTTCAAATTCCTAACAAAACGCTCCTTACTGGATATTTAAGATCAAAATGTTCGACAAAACACTTTATATGTAAGAAACAAATATAAACACGAATTCAATAGTTTTTATATTTATGTGTTATTAAAGTACTAATTAAAGTAAATCTGCAAAATACAACGAAATGAATTAGAATTTCAAATATATGTATAGCTACAGATTCATTAAAATTATGCATTGTCTAAAATATGCATCTGGAAGTTACCAGTCTACTCTAGTTACAGTCAACAAAGATAATAAAATCATAGTTGAGAGTATAATATAATGTATGTTACCGAAAGGCAAAATTATTATAATTACTGCTATGAACTATTGTTAGGCTTACAGTATATTTTTTTACTTTTACTATATAACTAAATGGTACTTCTTATAATTCTAAAGAGCGTTATCAAAGCCTTTTAAATTACTTCACATGTTCACAATAGCTTTTTTATTTTATTTTCAAGATGCTGCTAAAACTACAATTTGTAGGTACTTTACACACTCGAAATGATGGCCTTAACTCTATGATTCCAATGATTCATTTAATATTTCGTAAAACAAATTATTTCAGCTAATAGCAGACCTTTTAAAATATCATATATAACGTTATCTATACATATAAATAAAATAGAAGTGTCTGTCTGTAATTTCAAAACTGTGTTTTGTTTTCAAGTGCCTATATAGTTATTTACACTATCATGTAAATAACAAACGAAAGATTTTAAAATTTTTGTTTGTCTGTATGTTTTTCTGTTTGTCCTGTCTAATCTTCGAAATGGCTGACGGAATCGAGGAGGTTGCAACATACAAGGGCAACATATTATAGTCTACTTTTTATCCCGGTATTCACGCGTAATCGGGATTTACGCGGGTAAAACCGCAGTTCCCGCCAAATATTTTTCTATACATATAAATAAAATTGAAGGGTGTCTGTGATATCAAAATAACTGTGTTTTTTCAAGTGGTTAAAGTAATTTACATAGTTGCATAAACCTTTATTTGTGGACTGCTTTTGATGTTATTATAGGTAACAACTTCATTATTAGACCCGAGTACTGATTAATAAACAAATAAGTATTCCAGTCTTCTAAGAGTATGTCTATCATATACAAATAGTTACAATCAAAATTATTTTTTGGGTTTTGACGGCATATTTAATAAATTAGTATCCAGCTTTTGCGTAAGAATCTCAGCTCTTCGAATAGAAGACATGATAGAATCTAAACGATTTCTAATATCATATCAAAAATCGACCGTTCCAGCGGGGATTTTATGACCGCGGTCGCTTAGACCGAATATAAAATTTCGATCTAGCGGTTACATCGTTCCATAGCTTAATTGGCTAAAGCACCGACACGATAAGTCGAAGATGCAGGTTCGATCCTCGCTGGAACGGTCGATTTTTGATATGATATTAAAAATTGTTTAGAATTTCCTAATATGTGGGAAACACAAAAATAAATCATACGAATGATAGAATCTTTTATGCTACTCCACTAAAGGTTAACAATTAATATCCTCCAAAAAGTTATTATCTGGCTTTAAATAATAATAACGTGTGATTTTTTTTTTTGCAACGTGCATGATTTATATTAAAAAAAAGAAAAACGAGAGTACGACTTATCTATGTTTATAGAAAAACGAAAAAAGATAATGGCGTTTAAAACAATACCCTTCTATATCAGTAGTTCTTTTTGTGGAACACTGGTGTGGTTTTACTCTGAAGCTTATTATTACGTCATAAAACGTGGATTGCTTTTATTCGGTGTAAATAGTAGTCCGATATCAATTTTTATTGATTTGTATTTTTTGTACAGGGAAAAGCCAGTGATAGACATTCGATAATGAATTCCACTCGGTCCGAGATTGGCAATTTTGAGCCTTGTGAACTATATTCTATTTTAATACTTCGAAGATGAACATGAAATGAAACTATAGCAGGTTCTTTTATTAATACGTAAGATATTTTGATTAATGAATTAATTCTACTCTCTTTCTCCTTGTTTGGAGACGGGCGAGAACTTAATCCACCACGTTGCTGCACTGCGGGTTGACAGGTGTATCCCTACTTGTTGTAACGTTCATATCATGTGTAACAACTGGGACCGATAGTTTAACGTGCTCTTCGAGGTACGATGGGGAGATCCACAAAGATAGACATCACGACCATCCATCACGAACAGAAATCGAATCCTCGATCGCCGTTATTTAGACTATCTACACACCAAAACGGTTATCATGAAAATATTATGTAAATAAAAATGTATTTTTTTTTCCATTATTGTCTGTCTATCGGTATCACAATCGCGCCTCATGCCAAAAGTACCTACTGTATGAATTGAAATGAAACTTCGCACAATTTGAGTTCATTCTACGTGCTAGGATAATAGTTACTTTTTATCCAGATATTCGGTATGGTTCCCTTATGAGAAGAAATGAAATTCAGAATCTATACTACTTACAATTCATCGATGCACAGTCCGATTACATTACTTTTTTATATTTTTTCTAAAACAACTGTTTTAATAGTATTGTTAATTATATAAATCAAAATAAAGATCGCGTTCCTCTTTTTGGTTTTAACAATGATAACAACCCCTCAGTATAAAATCCAAATAACTTGAAACTTGAAATGTACAGAAATCTTCAAACGTACGGCTCATTTAAATCGGCTTCCGTACTTTAACATATAAACTAAAGATAGTGATAGCAATCGTGAATAAAGTCACTGGTACATCTAGTAAGAAAATGAAACTGACTTATTTTAATATACTTACTTATTTTTAAAATGTATTTATTTGGATATAAAACAAAGAGTAGCATGGAAATAACATAAATATGTAAATGATAATATATATTTAAAAAAAATGTATGAAAACCGAACTGTAGCGAATTCGTTATTATTAGTTAACGGACACGTTTTTATTTTTGTAATATTTATTCTTCATTTGTATCGCTTAAGGATAAAATTAGCAAACCTAATGCAAGTGTTGATTTATTTCTAAACAAGAGCTTAAATGGCTTGGCGTTTCATGCTTCTAGATGAAGAAATGAAAAAACTCGCATAGTGTTCTATTTTTTACAAAAATTCTTTCTTGCTGGGAGCTTAAGGTAACAAAAAAACAATAATAAAAAAATAATAAAACAGAAGAAAATTGAAAAAAAGAGAATAAAATCGGATTTAATAAGCTTATTTTACACAATATTACACAAGCACATTAAATATACTATACAAGCACAAATAAATATAAGATACAAAATTTTATCTTTTATATATTAATAAATATTATAAATCTAAGAAATAAATAAATAAATTTTTCAATATTTAAAAGCTTTTCTTTAGACAAAAAAGGTCTATTGACATTGCGCTTCTTTTCCATACAAATAAATAAAATTCGTGTCTGTTTGTATTAAAATAACTGCTTTTTACTAAATGCATGTGGATGTATACACGGAACCCTACATGTACACCAATTTTTTTTTTTAATTTTTGTCTGTCTGTCTGTCTGTTTGTTCCGGCTAATCATTTAAACGGCTGGGCCGATTTTTACGGGACTTTCACTGACAGATAGCTGGTGAATTGAGGAGTTAATGAGGCTACTTTTATTTTAAAAATTGATATATTTCGTAACTCTGCGAACTAAATAATATCATTTTTCTTAAATTCCACGCGGTCTAAGTCGCGGGCATAGCTAGTTATTTAATAAATGTGTTGAGTATTCATTATCTTCCTTTACTAATTGAATTAGATCGTAAAACATAAATAAATAATCAAAGCTTTTAACAAGATAATTTGACTTGACGACTGAGTTTATTTGCTAATTAATTAACCTAATTAAAAAATCGTCTCAAAATTCCCTTGTACATTTTGAAATAGATCCTTAACGCTTTAAATTTAGAAAGGAGCATCTACCAATTACATTTCCAACATTGTCTATAAATAAACTTCTCTATGAAAAATCAATAACATGGCCTATATTAAAATATTATGAAGTCTTAAAAAATGTTAAATAGATTTTTTTAAAGAAGATAAAAACAACATATACACAAATATATACACACAACATATACACAAATAGTTAAATAGATTTTTTTAAGTAGACAAAAACAACATAAACATGTGTTAGTAAAGTGTAGTTAGTAAGTCGAAGGTTAGTATTTTGTCGGTCTCACAATTCAGCCTGTAATAGCCCACTACTAATGTTACACTATGACAATAACAATTAGGACTGACAACTTAACGTGCTCAAGGCACGGTGGGGAGACCTACAAGGACAGACATCCAAACTGGAAACAAATATATTTATAAATACAAATATCCATCTCGAACGGGAATAGAACCCGCAAACCGCCGGTGTTTAGGCGCCACCAATATACCAGAGCGGTTGTTTGTACGTCTAAACAAACACAAATGATATCAATTATTATACAATGTAAATTTGTTATATTTCTCAATTTCATCAAATTACGTAACATAATTTGTCTTATTTTCATTACTATCTGTTTTTTCATGTCCAATCAATAGAAAAATATTACGAATTTTGAACTTAAAAATTTAGCGGAACCCATATTTCACTCTACGACCACTGGTAACGATCCACGTCTTCTATCTACAAAACGATTCTGACTTAAAATAATTAAACTCTTTTAATCAAATGAAGTAACACTAAATAACAAGTAGTTTACTATAGTTTTTTATTGCTTATTGTTTGTAATATGGATATGGTTATGATATGGAATAAAAGGTATATTAAAAAAGTAAAAGCAAATTCAGTAATAAATTTAAATATCGACAAGTACCTTCTTTTAAAGGAACTATTTCAACTAATGTTGTTTAGACAGAATTCTTTTTAACTACATTAAAGAAGCTTTTCAATGAAGGCTCCAGTTAAGACATTCGATGTTTTGTAATACGGTCTTCAAACAAACAATTGTTTACGTCACTATTAGAATACAGACTTAATTGTTTAACTAAAACAAAGATATTTGAACCGATTTTAAGCGGAACTTTGAGTTTATTCTCAGTCAAAGTAGTAACATTTAAATAATATTTAAAATTTGCTATAAATTGACGAAAAAAAGCAAACAGATGTTCTGATGAGAGATCAGACAGTAAACAGTCTTACCCACATAGGAAGATTTTACGTTTGTAAAATGTAAATCACTTACGAATATTTGAAATCGGTTCTAAACGCTATCCGTACTCTGAAAGTTTCGAATAGCGGACGTATTTCAGAAGCTTCAGGTCTATTCATAAACAGGTAAAAAGCAGCTAGTTAGTAGAGTTTACACAAACCGTGGGGCTTGTTAACTGTAACTTGTTAATTTTGTTCCGCATGTTGTTCGTCACAATTGCAAAATTTGTATAGAACATTTCAAAAGCTACACGCGGTGGTCCGTGGATATGAAAATAATTTTGAAATAAATATTTTATGTATCCTTTTAGACAATATTTGGTTTCCTTTTGGGGAAAGAATAGTATACAATAAGTAGATTCATCGTCGGATGTTCGAACGTGATAAGTGTTTTGAAGGGTTTCATTCAAGTCAGGAAACTCTTCCAATATTTCTATTTAGTTCCGCACGTGCCAACTTCTAAACCCCGTCTCCCTAGCTTGGAAGCCCACGACAAAAGTTATAAGAACCGAAATGTACTCGTATTCAGAATACTATGGCGGTAATTTTAATCGTAGAATAACAAAAAACGGAAATAATAATTTTACACTTTTTTATTTCCATGTACGTAGTTATTAAATAGCGCTACTCTGAACGGCATATGTCTGATAGGTAATGAACCCTGAATGGCTAAATGCAATTTTCAATACGGCGTATGAGAGATTAACTGAATGTACAGTTCTTTTATGTAACTGTAAATTAATTTATCCCATCCGCTATCCAATAAATTTCTGTAACGACTCCTTTTGATTTGGACCACCAGATAACAATATTTAAAACGTTTAATTTGTTATTTAAATACAAGTAATGTTTTTATACACCTTGATGAAATCTAATTATTCGCAAGTTTTTTTTTATTTGACTTTCATTCCATTCTTGAAATGAGGTCACCTTTATGACCTCGTTTCTATTTATTGTCTAAACAAAGTTGTAAAAAATCTCACTGTAAACAGCAAAACTAGGAAAGCTAAAACTGTACAGAAATTTTCAAATCCAATTACTAATTAAGCGTCACGTTTCGTTCCGTCAGCTTACATTGCTTAATAAAACCGGAAACGCAGCTAGAAAGTCGTTAACTACGCTTTAGATTTAGAAAGAAGTCAAGACCTTCACTAAGGTGTTTTCTTTCATTTTAAATCAAAGAAAAATTTTAACTTAAAAAATTCTCATCGGCAAAGAATTTAAGTATTAACAAGTGCTCTAAAAAGCATCCTTTTCAAGCAAAAACATAAATTACTTATAATTTTAAAGTACATAATATAGAAATAAAATGAAATGGGTTATATTTACATGAATGTAAGTAAAAAGTATTGAATGTATCGATCTATTTCATCTTTTCCGGGCAAATGCGTTTTCCAGTCTGGCACGTTTGTAATTGTGTACAGTATGCACGATGTGCCTACGCGTACATCTGCAGTATTTTCACTGTGTGAGTGCGCCACGTGTAAGTCCGGACGACCTCTTTTCGCTACTACTCTCCTAGTACGCCTCTCTCGGCGCTGTAAGCGATCTTGTATGCAAAAACTTTGGAGTGGAATTTGTCTACATAGTTAATTAACAAGAATACAATAAAAGACTCAAATATAATTTTTTATGAGTACTCTTTTACTTTAATTTATACATTTTAGATAATTTATCGTATGTTATAATAAAAGTATTTTAAATATAATTAAAAAGTAAATAAATACTTTACAGCAAACTTCTATCCGTAGTAAGTTAGAAGACTAACATTCCGCGTATTGGAGTTACAAAGTAAACTTCTTGTATTTTATGTTAGGCATACCTTTATAATACAATATTATGTGTATTAAACTAGTAGATCTTTCATTTAAATATCTGAACAAATAATATAGTGCGCTAATAAAGTAATTTATGGATGGTACTTGTCAAAATCCAAACGCGTAGCAGTCTTAGAAGAGGCCAAGATCAGGTCTTGGCCTCTTCTCCAATGATCAAGAGAGATCAGACCTTAATCGGTGACAAACCCTTTCAGGTTGGGAGATAAATAGATTAATTTATAATAACATATTTTATCATTAACATGTACATGTTAAAATTTACACCGTGAAATCATATTAAAAAAATGTTTTTATACTTTCAAGATGTGACGTTATTTTTTCATAAAAAAATAACTTTCATAATATTTATGTTGTTGCTAAGCACGTAGGCATATTTTATGACTACGCATGTACACAATTATGTCACACAGTAACGCAGCGTTACGTAATATCATCTCTACGTGTATAATATACGTATAAACTTTTCCGTACTATTCAATAAGTGTTCCGCGTAATGTTCGTAGGTGTGTGTGTAGCCTATCACGGTGTGCGTGAATCTGTAAACGAACTGCAATCAAGCCTCATCTCAAGTGGCCGTGAACCAGCGGTTACAGCGAACAAGCTTATATAAAGCTGGTTTGACTATAAACTTTAGATGAAATTATTTAATACAATATTAAATATATTCCTCCCCTTCAAATTAACGCAGATTTAAACGTATTGCGGAACATTCTATGCCGTTCTCGCTATTATATTTTTATGAAATAAAATACGCAGCCTTTACCATTACATAACTGATGCTGTTAAATACCATTTGGGATAATTTGTATGATTTATATTAAATTAACACGGCTGTAATTACGGTAAATAGCCCGCTGCCGCATTGACTATGTTAGATATTTTATTTACCATATTTTAATTACTATATAATGTACAAATGGAAAATTATTATATGGAGACAAAAAAACATTTGAAGTCATTTTTTAAAGTCTAAATTTTATTTTAAATGTCTTTAAAATTTGTGGTGTCATTAAAAAACATTTTTTATAGTTTGTACTATCGTTATAATTGACAAACTATCCTTGGTGACATAGCACTTAGCTGCACGCAAATAAAATCAGCAATACAAATCTCTACGTTCATTTGTAACCACTTGATGTCTACGGTCGCGCTAGTCTATACTTTACAGCCGTAGGTAAGTATCTACTAGATTTATTTCTAAAATTTCATGTTTCTTTAATTATCGAAATTAGTTTTTTAAGGAACTTAAAAAATTATTACAAATTACGTAAGTAGTTACTTGGAGCTTTTTTAGTAGTTTATTTTTTTGGGGTTTTTAGAACAAAATAACATAATTACATTTATTAATATAAACGAGATATACATATATAATGATACATATAACATTATATTTAGTTTTTTTTTTTTCAAATAAGCTTTTAAAATTATGATATGTCAATGCACAAATCGCATATTCTCGAAATGCATCTCAGTATCAATAAAAAATATAATGTAAAAATCTATTGTAAAATTTAATACACAAAAAAAAATACATCAATAGAACTTTTAAAATATATCTGGACGTGTCGCGTTGACGCCTATAGACTGGCGGTTACGAGCTCGATTCCCCCTCGGAGTGAATATTTCTTTCGTTACTCAATGTTATCGTAGGGAATATATTAGTCAACTGCAGTCAGTGCAACGTCATTAGCGGAGCAGCGTGGTGGATTAAGCTCTGACCCTTCTCGTAAACAGAGAAAGAGGTCTGTAATGGGATGTTACATGCTGGCTCAATCAATTAGTTAATATTTAGATAAATTTAACGAGTTATTTTAATGATAAATTAATACAATAAATTATATTACGTTGCTTATACGAAATACTCAATCAAATTTATTGATTTGAAAATGTCTGAAGTAGATATTCATATAAACTCATAACCCCGCGATGAACAAAGACTTTCAAAGACAAAAATTATAGATTACAGTTACATTACAATATGTAAATTAATGTGCCTATTATGTAAGTTGCCTGTACTGCGTCGTATGTTAAGTAGCTGTTTAAAAGCAACTGTCTTGTTATCATAAGACACAGGCTATATTTTTGATAGGGTTGACGATAAAATAAATATCTAGATTCCGAAATAATATTCAAATACTTTTGTACTGGTGACTCAATAGGATTTCTTATAATCACATATCAAATTCTTATAACTTATATTGTGTTATAGACAACTGCTTTTAGCTTTTGAAACCAAAAAAAGTTATAGTAGGATGAAACCCATTGTAAAAGAAAGAGAATACAATGAAAATGAAAGGAAAAATAAATTACTGGCTGGTTTTTACAAAATTTGGTGATAACTTACCTTTTTATGTTCAAAGCACCCTCATTTTCAATCGAAAATTCTGACGTCAAAATATCAGCTTTTCAAAAAAAAGTCGGTGGGCTTTTTGGTTCTTGAAATCTTTACTTTCTGATGGTGTATAAAAATATACATTACTATGGTAAATATTTTCAGATAATGCAAAGACAGTTCTGTACTCTGGAAACACTGAAATCGACTGAATTTATTTTTCTCCGTTAGAAAGTTCCAATATCGTAGCGAAACTGGACCTACCTGGACCACAAAAGTATCAGCACGGGACAAACTGGAAGGATCAAATAAAAATATAAATTTTACGTATTAACATAAATATTACAAAGAAAGGAGAGAATAATATCTAAAACAAAATAATCATCTGTCTACTTAAAAAAAAAACATTGACCGTAACCTATAAAGTACACAATAATATATAAAAGAACATAATGTTAATTAATGCTACCCAAATTAATTTATACGTTTGTAATGTAATCGTAAAAGCGGATAGCGGTTAGAAAGTGTAAACCCTCGCTGATTTCTTGAAACCGCGCCAAGTGCCCTGTTCAACGCACATAGTGAATAAAACATTACAGCTTTTTTTAAATGAGGAAACCTCTTCGTTAGGCGGTGTTGTAAAAGTTATACGTGCTTTTAAAAGGCGTTCTTTAACCAACTTTAAAATAAGATGTCACACACACAAGTGTATATACGTTCGCCGATATATGTCTATTGTAAACTCCACTGCTAAACATAAATCCTCTCTAAGTCTCCTTCACATCCACTCCAGGATTCGTCTACTCCAGCTGCAACGTTTGTTGATCGAATGTAGATAATCTGACAGAAATATTCGAATAATTTAAAGATAAATTTTGGGGTTATAATAAACCGTAATAACAAAACTCTTAATATAATGATTTACTAAATAACAATGATAAATAAGAAAACCTGATCAAAATAAATTCTTCAAATAAATCATCTAATTTCTGTCAATGCATTAAAACTTACGTTTAATAGTACAAATCTTATGTCATACATATTTTAAATGTCATACATTTTTTTAAAGTGCCTTAAAGATAAATACATGATTTTTTTTTTTTTAAATAATCATTCCTTTTGAACGTTCTTAATAACGGTTAGTAATTTTGACATAACTTTCGGCTTTATTTATGTGAATAACCCAACTATATATAAATTATGAACTATTTAGAATAAGTAAATGATTCTCAAGGACTAAAATAGTTCAAAGATATTATTCAATACTCGATTTAATATAAATTGTCACGAGAACATTGTACACAGACTAAAAACTTTTCCCTCTTAAATCATTGCGAAAAGCCGCTACTAACACAAAGTTAACTTTTTATCCTACTAGAAACGCTATCACTTCTGTTAAATTATTCAACAAATTTAATTACTCATAACTTACCCGTTTTGTCTGTCTTTAATAAGAAATTTAGAGATACTTTTAAAAAACATAACATAACAAAATGTTAAGGTTCAATCAGGTAAATTAATTTTTTTTTTATAAACACTCTTAAATTATAATCTTCATTACATATTCACACCACAGTACGTTGTTTGATGTAAAGAGCCTGGCGCATATTAAGTTCATTACCATACAAAATTATGGGTATTATGTGTTATTCTGTGTTTGTCATTATTATTCTACGTGTCGTTGGCGAAATCATCTGTACTAGTTTGTCAAAATTAAAAACCGTATAACCTATAACTAAAACTGAATTAGGTTCTCTTCATTTGCCTGAGCCTGCAAAAGTTAGATTAACTTTACATTTCAAGAACTGAGATTCTTAATTATTTTTAAAAATAGTTTTCTAGTTAATTGTTGTTAAGTTTAGTTACCAAGCCAAAATGTTTGCTCAATATTTGTTGCTCACCGACCGTGTATATTGTTGGGAGTCCAAAGCATCATTTCATCATTAATTTCCCCAATTTTCGTCAGGGTTAAGGTCTTTTAGCTTGACCCAGATATTATTCTATTTACCAATTCAAAGCATATACTTTCTGACCTCTGCTTCCCATTGATACACTAACTAGGTTAGCCAATTCAAAGGTCTAGCAGGATCACATCTTTTTACTCGTAGCGATTACAAGGTTTTTTTATTTATTAGTGCGAGCAACAGAACGTTTTGTCGACTCCTTGTAAAAGTTATCACGATCTAGATCCTAACTCCTGTGATCAAGTACTGTTAAAACTTTCAGGAGCCATATTTTCAAAAGTTACAACTACGGTATAACGTTTGCTAATTTTTGTTGCTATTTTAAATACACAAATTAATACTGTAAATTTACAATTAAACGTGCTTTTTTTTATTTTAGTTTTGTATCCAAAGGTTAGATTATTATTCGTCGACCTAGAATGTTCTCCTACGTGTGTGATACAAGCACCGGACTTTGGAAACAGCAGATGTGTTTAACGACTTGATGTTACTAGCCGTTTTTATGATATTTAATTTGTTAAGCGCGTGTTGACAAATATCTGCCACATTTATTTCTTAATCATTTATAGACATAAAATTCTAAACTGATCTTTGATTTGTGATAATGTAATTGTTTTCTGCTCGTTATGTGACAAACTGATTTCATGATTGTGCTATTGTTTCATCGCTCCGGGCATACGGTCAATTTGTTCCATTGTTACAAAATATATATTCCCATTGTAAATTTGAAAACACGTATCTGCCTTAATTAAAGTTATTGTTTTGAGTTTTTCATATTTTTAAGGTAGCTCACTATTTGATTGGTTGCTAATACTTATTGACTTCTATACGGAAATATAAAACATCGTTAAAATCAGTTGGACGATAACAGAAGTGTCAAACAATAACTATTGTAAAGCACATAAGTTTGTAAGAATATATTCAGTTTGCAAAATATATCCGTCATTATATGTTAAGAAAAAGTTAATATTCCTAATCAAACCTTAGCACCGACGATATTGAGTTTTACTATTTACAACATTCTCTTTTGGCACAAAGCCTTAAATACGCTCCCAAATGAAACCGAGAGATTATGTAACTTCTCGAGTCGAAATTGTGGCTGATTAAGTACTGGACCAAACTCCATGTGGATACTTTAACTAACTGAGAAAACGTGACAGCAATTACATAAAGCTCGTGGTTTTTAATAATGCTATAAAATAAAAGCTAAACATTACATTTCGCATTACTGTAATTGCGAGTAACAGAGTTTCATTTTGAAAATTCTGTTAAGATGCGGACAGACTGACAAAAATAAAAAGTAACCCTTTTTGGCTGGAGAAACAATTACAAAGGATAGTACAATATTCTTTTCAATATATTTACAGCGTACAAAATTATGTTAAAGCAACAAAATAATGTAAACTCTTGGCTATTAAATTGTTTGTCACCTGTGTTAAATAAATTTAGTCTTCCTAACGCAAAAACAATTTAACTGAACTCGCTGTTAGCCTGTATGTTTCCATCTCTCAGGTGTAATGTGTGTATGGCCACAATTACTAAAATGTGGATGTTACTGGATAAAGGATCCTCAAGTTTATGCTTTTATTTAATTCCTTTTTATAGACGTTCTAATGAATATTTTAATGGTTTTTAATGCTATGAAAGAAAAATAAAACTATGAACATACGAATCCCAATTTCGATCGCACTATTTGAATCTAGTGCGTGTTCTGACTTAAAACAAAATTACTTTCAAAGGCTTCTGTTTCTTTACAAGATGAAATTCTCAAACATATTTAAATATATTGAAATGTTTGACAAACATAAAATATCACCTATTTCAACATTTAGTAGTACAGCCCCTGAAGCTTATACTTGATAGAATAGTATAATGCTAGATCATTGAATCACGCAAAAACATAAGTAATCTGTTGAGCTTTGGCTCAGAGGTAACGTTGGTCTTTGGATCAGAGATAATTTATGTCAGATACTATGTTTTTAGGTAATAAGTTGTATTGTCTTTGTTAGGAATTTAAGGTAAACATAACTAATCATAATTCCGTAAGTGCAAACTTGCATATTAGTGGAAAAAGCTGGTTTGTTAACAAAATAGATATCTTTATAATCAACTTCCGAAAAAAGGGAGAATTCAACTATACAGTTTTTTTATGTATGTTACCTCAGAATTTTTTACTGGGTTGACCGATTTCGATTATTATTTTTTTAATCGAAAGGTGGTGTGATTGTCATGTAGTAAATTAATCGATATCAGACAAGTACTTTTTGAGTTACATCTAATAATACGTATTTACTTGACCATATATATTTATTCATCGTCCCATGTTTCATTATACTTCACAACTTTTTACTGGGTGTACCGATTTTGATGATTCTTGTTTTAATCGAAAAATAATGCTTGTCTTATGGTCCCATTTAAAGTTTATCGAGATAAGATGACCACCATTTAAGTAATCTTTGATAACGGTTATTTACTTTGAAATACACAGGCCGAAGACGGGCAGCAGCGTCTTCGGTGCGACAAAACCAGCCCTGTGGTCACCAACCCGCCTGCCCAGCGTGGTGACTATGGGCAACACACATGAGTTCACGCCATTTTGGGCACGAACTTATGGAGGCCTATGTCCAGCAGTGGACTGCGATAGGCTTAAGTGATTATTTACTTGACTATTTTTTCATCTACCTACATTGTATTACTTGTCGATAAAACTGAAGTCGGTTTTTTTCGTTTTGATTCAAACACAATTATAATTCAAGAGTATTTCTATATGACGGGTTTATTTTGTGATATATTATTTAAGCTATTAGTTAATGCTTTTCTTTGAATATACCGGAATCCTTATACTTAGTAACTCCTTATACTTACTTTATTAACTCCTAAAAATCCTTGGTAGCAAACAGTTTTAACAAAAATTTTCTTATTGATGATTTATAATTTCGGAGTTATTGCAGCCGTTTTCCAATAGTTTTTTCTTTTGTTAGATAATTATGACGCTGTAGTCTGAGCTTTTCCAGGAATTTAAAATAATAGCTTACAATTCTTATTGTGTTATGTAACGTTTGCATAAACCTAGTTTTGCTTTAGGACCAAATATTAACTAAATTTTTGATTACTGTTTCAAATCTTCATTGGCACATTCTCGTTAGTTTATGTGACATTACAAAAACTTCTTGAAGCTAGGAACTAAAATTGTCCGACTATTTTTACCTTTTTGAACAACAACATTATTTTCAGTCAAATTATCTAGTACAATGTAGACTACAAGTTATCAGTTAAAGTTTGTTTTTACACACTTGTCATTTTACATGAAAAGAATGACAATTTAATGCACAACTAAATCCCTTTAAACAGAGATCATAAATGTTTCGCAATTATATGCAACACTTAATTACTTTAAATTTTGTGTGTTCTATTTCCATTATTCTATTCTACTTTTAATCAAAGTTCAGAAATTTAAAAATCACATTCAAATCAAACTAAAAATGCTACAGTGGTAACATAAAACTGGAAGATGAATTATCCTAATGACAATATTCCTAAAGAAATTGCGGAACAAAATTTTTTGAAATATGCCATAGTTTCTGAATAGTTGCTATAAAATTTTATAAGTTATAAAAACTATGCCAAGAATCTTATTAAATAATAATTAATTATATATTGAATAATACGAGACGTTAAGCTGTCGCTCCCGGTTGTTATCATGTACACCTGATAGCATTCGTTACTCATAAGTAAGGAATACATACCCATGCCCAGCATTGGAATATTACAGGCGGAAGCGTTAGCTAAAATATCAAATAATAATAAGTTGAAATTATATTACGAAATAAAATTTAAAAATTTTAAGACACTTGTATTAAAGCTTTACAGATTAGGTACAACTCAAGTTTGAAAACAGATATCTGTACCAAAAAAAGTAGAATAAAATATAAGATAGGTTCTCCCAAAATGGATTACTTGATGAAACCCTTAAAAGTAGTTGTTCCACCACAGGTTCACTGTTTTTATGAAGCTTATTAGAATTAGTCAAGACAATGACTAGAAATAACATGATTGATTATTATCAATAAACTATTTTGTATTGACGTTGTTTCTCTGGGAAAGGCCTTTTGTGGGATTTAACTTGTACCACTGAGTATATAGTGTCGTAAGAGGCGACTAAGGGATAACAAGGTTCCACAACCACCTTGGAACTTAAGAAGCCGACCGATGGCGGGATAACCATCCAACTGCTGGCTTTGAAATACACAGGCCGAAGACGGGCAGCAGCGTCTTCGGTGCGACAAACCCAGTACTGCGGTCACCAACCCGCCTGCCCAGCGTGGTGACTATGGGCAAAACACATGAGTTCACGTTATTTTTGGCGTAAACTTGTGGAGGCCTATGTCCAGCAGTGGACTGTATAGGCTGTAATGATGATGATGACTGAGTATATGTCCATAGTAAGAGATGTATCAAAAGACAGAGTGGTCAAATATTTGCCACTTTTCACAAATTGTGTACTTGGCACTTTCGATTGAAACACTTTTTAAGATATTGGAGTACCAAATGTATAACAAAAAACGATATAAACCAAAAGACCATAACTTGAAATTCACATTGTCAATAAATAGGTAGATCTGAAAATAAACAAATATACACCTCTAAGAAAGACCCAGCCTCGGTGTAGGAATCAAGCCCACAACCCCTGGAGCAGTAAGTGACTAGTCAATGTGCTAATAAGGTTGCACTATTCAGTTATAAAACATTAAATATATAAAACCGGGATGTCTGGCGCGAACTTGGGGCCTATGTCCAGCAGTGGACTGCAATAGGCTGAATTGATGATGACTGATTCAGTTAAACTTAAACTAATACCTAATTAATTAGTATCCATATATGCAAACATGTATGTAAGTGATACGTATCAACTAATGTAAAAAATATTTTTATTTTCAATTAAACCCTTCAAAAGATTCTCGTACACTTTGCAATATCTTCTTGCTGTGTTTAGATGCGTGTAGCTGATATGTTATTAAACATGAAAGTATTTTAGGACTACGTATATTTTAGCCATTTTTATTTTTTTAGGGTGATGCAGGTGAGCAACTTGTAAATTCGATCACTAAATTAATCGATTTTATGTATTCCGGTAATGTAAATCCAGAAATTGTTCCCATTCTTTTCGGCGCGAACCTCATCGCCCTTACCAAAAAGGACGGAGGGGTGAGACCGATTGCTGTTGGATCAACACTTCGACGTCTGGCCTCCAAAATTGCTGTTAGACATATTTTACCAAAATTCAATTCGGAATTTGAACCCGTACAGTTAGGCTTCGGTGTAAAAGAAGGCTGTGAGGCAGCCGTCCATGCCTTACGCTCTTTCCTAACTTACGACCGGCCTGACATGTTGCTCAAAATTGACGTCAAAAATGCTTTCAATTCGGTAAATAGGGATACCCTGCTGACAGAAATAAAACAGTATATACCGGAATTATACAATTATCTTCTTCTCAGTTACACTGACCCAACAAAATTATTATATCGTTCTAATGAACTGTCCTCGGAAGTAGGTTGTCAACAGGGTGATCCCCTTGGGCCTGCGATTTTTAGTTTAGCTATAAATCCGATAATTAAAAATCTAAATTCAAAATTCAACGTCTGGTATTTGGACGACGGAACCCTAGGAGGTGATGTGGATACTGTGTTTTCGGACCTTTTTTTAATCAAAAATAAATTTGAAGCCATTGGTTTGGAACTTAATTTTAGCAAATGCGAACTTTTTATAAATAACTGCGACTTAAATTTAAATGACGTAAAACAAAAATTTAATATTTTGGCTCCAAATATTAAAATAGTTAACAGTAATTCCCTTTACCTTTTAGGTTCTCCAATTTTTGATGAATGTATTTCTGAATATATTAATAATTCATTCGCTAAATTTCAAAATTCAGTTGACCGTCTCCTTGAAATTAGTCCACATTATGCACTTTGCATCTTAAAATATTGTCTTTTCGTCCCTAAATTTACGTATGCGCTCCGTTGCTGCCCCTTTTGGAATCACCCAGATCTTTTAACACAAGTAGACGACTTAATCAAAATTAGCTTAGAATCGATTCTTAATATGCAACTGAACGAGCAATCTTGGGCCCAAGCATCCCTACCTATCCGTTATGGTGGTTTAGGGATTCGCAAAATTTCCAGTGTCGCTTTACCAGCCTTTCTATCTTCTGTCCATAGTTCAGCAAATCTCATAAGTAAAATTTTAAGGGCATCCCCTTCAAACTTTGAGATTGCTGGTTTGGAAGAAGCTAGAAACGCTTTCTTAATTGCATGCCCAGGTCAAAATTTTCCAGTTTCTCCAAATTCACAGAGGAGCTGGGACGACATAAACTGCAAATTGACTTATGAAAATCTTTTAAGCTGTAGTACAGGCTCGGCGCGTGCTAGGCTTTTGGCCGTGGGTACGCCGGCTACTGGCTTCACGCATACCCTTCGACAAATACAGGAACATTTCTTGAGCCTGACACGCTCCGAATCGCAACCTGTCTACGGCTTGGGGTTCCGGTCTCCGCTCCTCATAAATGTCCCTGTGGCAGTGATGTCGATAAGCTAGGACATCACGGTCTGTCATGCCTAAAAAGTGCAGGCCGCTTCTCGAGACATGCCGCACTTAACGATATCATACGCCGGTCCCTTGCCACCGTCAACGTGCCAAGTCTACTTGAGCCGACTGGTATTGCAAGAGACGATGGCAAGAGACCGGACGGTATGAGTTTGGTTCCATGGAAGATGGGCCGGGTGCTGGTATGGGATGCAACCTGTTCAGACACGCTGGCCCCTTCCCATCTACATGGAACCAACAACAGAGCTGGTGCGGGTTGTGAAGCGGCGGAAAAAACAAAAGCAGACAAATACAGGGGTCTAGGCTCCGAATATGATTTTGTCCCATTCGGTGTCGAGACCCTTGGTCCGTGGGGTCCTAGTGCTATAACACTTTTTAAGGAAATATCGAAAAGGTTATTCGACGTCACAGGAGACCGAAGAGCTGGCAGCTACTTCGGACAAAGAATTAGTCTAGCTATTCAAAGGGGGAACGCTGCCAGTATCTTCGGAACCTTGCCTAAAGGGACTCCTTTTAATAATATTTTTTAATTATTATATTATGTATATATATATATATATATATATATATATATATATATATATATACTTACTTAACTTATATATATATACTTATATTACTTTTTTAGTTTAATGTTATTTATCTAATTATTATTATTATAAGTTGCTAATAAACTTTGTTCGTTTATTAATAGTGTAAATACATTAAAGTTGTAAGTGAACCAGATAAGTCAATAAAATTTTTAGCCAATATTTATTTAAATCATAACGGACCTCTGTTTTTAGTTACTAGGTACTCCATTTTATTTTGTCTACAGTACCAGTGTTCGTTAGTAATACTATTGAGTGCGTATTTTTATTAACTTGAACTGTGTCCCAAAAAAAATTATACTTTTGATACTTAACGGTCCCCAATAGCATTTACATCCTGTGTTGGAGATCATCCGGAAACATATACAGCACAAACTCAAACACCTTAATCAAAACCAACACCTGTGAGGTCTATACATTTTTCACGAGCGCGATTTGGAAAGCGACAACTAGTGCAGAAAAAAATATAACAACTACGCCAATCCGTCGTCCAATGTTAAAATTGCCTCATCATCATCATCATCATCATTCCAGCCTATTGCAGTCCACTGCTGGACATAGGCCTCCACAAGTTCGCGCCAAAAATGCGTGAACTCATGTGTGTTGCCCATAGTCACCACGCTGGGCAGGCGGGTTGGTGACCGCGGGGCTGGCTTTGTCGCACCGAAGACGCTGCTGCCCGTCTTCGGCCTGTGTGTTTCAAAGCCAGCGGTTAGATGGTTATGCTGGCATCGGTCGGCTTCTTAAGTTCCAAGATGATAGTGGAACCTTGTTATCTCTTAGTCGGCTCTTACGACACCCACGGGAAGAGAGGGGGTGGCTATATTCTTTGGTGCCGTAGCCACACAGCACAAAAAAAATGCCTATCATTTATTATATTGCTTATTAAAGATACATTTTTATCATGATATCGTATATCGTGAAATGAAGAATTACGCTTCTTTAATTTACAAAAGACACTTGATAAAGTATTCAAATGTATATTTAAATTGACCTCGATTCAAATTTCTATGAGAATGACTTACGTGTATTCTGCAAATATCTCCTCATGTGCGTTGTTGTTTATTTGTTACACGGTTGCATACATTTTATAATTTTTATTTGTTAGTGGTTAAACTTGATTCTTCAGTATTTATATAGGTTATGTGACGGAAAAGCGGATAGGTTATATAGATATATGATGCAAAAACCATTCAATTTGTGGTCGGTACAGTGTGGTAGTGTATGGACATACTCGTACATATATCTCAAAATATATGATACAGATTAATGTGGATCATAAAAAGGTCCCCACGGATACTTATATAAAATGTGCGTCAAAGCGCTTGTTAATGTAAATCTATATCATTACGCTTCAGCCTGTAATATCCCACTACTGGGTATAGGCCTCTTTCTCCATGTAGGAGAAGGATCACCACGCTGCTCCAATGCGGGTTGGCGGATATATTCCCTACTATGAGTAACGATCGCTATCAGGTGTACATGATAACAACCGAGACCGACGGCTTAACGTGCTCTCCGAGGCACGGCGGGGAAACCCACAAGGACTGTACAAACACCCAGATCACGGCAAACACCTGTATGGCCAATACAAATGTTTTTCATGTGCATGGATCGAACCCGCAACCGCCAACGCAACAGGTACAATCCATGGCTGTAACCGTTGCGCCAACGCGGCGTCTATATCATTGTATACCTGGATTATATTTTTTCACCGTCATGAAAATTATTGAGCCACAGTTGGCATTATCTTGCTCAAAATTTGGACTAGCCCGACTGGGGAAGTGCGTCAGCACTCCAGGAGATCATAGCTAAATTATACTGCTCTTGAGTAGCATTGTTTTCTTCGCAACGTGTAAGGCAGCCAGGGCTACTGTGTAGCAAACGCACTCGCAAAAATCCTGGTCTTGCAGGACTCCATAAACTACGCTAAACTTACCATCACACGGATTATGGGCTTGTTTGCCACCTACAAAGGTGTGTATAGAAAATAGGACCTTGAATATTTTTTAATAATGTGAGAATCACTTATGTAATATTTTACACGTAGTTTTTAAGTAGGTATTTACCTTAAAAGTAGACGGCGCCAGTAAATCTTGTAGCTACGAATACCTACATAGTTTAGTCATCTTGATATATGTATGTAGATAATAAAGATTCGTATTTTGCCTCGTAAGCCTGTTACAAACTGTTTGTAACGTGAATTTTGCTGGCTGGCTTCCATGACATTCTTGGTAAGAAACACTTACGTCATTTTAAAATAACAAGCTAACATTTAATAAGTAGTTTACTAATTAGTTACATCAGAAGTAATAAAGTGTAATAGTACCTTAGTATACAATATACATAATATATTGCTCAAAAAATCATAAGGTTTATTTAATACAATAAAATTTGTAATGTATCATAAGATGTACCATTTGTTTAGATAAATTACAGCATCTAAACAACAAAGTAGTTGTCTAAGTAAGTTAACAACAAAGTATTTATCTAAATCACTTTGTTATTAAATAAATTACAGCTTTCGCAAAATTCAAGTTGCTAAAATTTTACAAACAAAAAAACTAACTCTTAGCTAGCTGTAAAATCTAATTTTGAGATTCACAAATACAGTAAATACGAGTTTAAATTTTGAGTCATACAAGATAGCTCCGACGAAAGTGATGGAATAAACTCTGGCTTCTCGAGATTAGATACTTTTTTAGAATTTTACCGAGATCGTGAAATTTGTTTTAAAACTAAAAAAGTAACATTTTATTTTATTTGTTCTATTAGTCAAATTACTAAATAAGTTTTATAAAATCATATTCTTTTACTATTTTGCCTAAGATATTTTAGTATTCAATAGTATACAATATTCATTTTACTGTAAATACGAAAATGTGCAATAAATGCTTACAGCATTAATTAAACTTATTTATCGCTTCAGCCTGTAATATCCCACTACTGGGCATAGGCCTCTTTCCCCATGTAGGGGAATGATCAGAGCTTAATCCACCACGCTGCTTCAATGCGGGTTGGCGGATATATTCCCTACTATGAGTAACGCTCGCTATCAGGTGCACACGATAACAACCGGGACCGACGGCTTAACGAGCTCTCCGAGGCACGGTGGGTAGACCCACAAGAACTGCACAAACACCCAGACCACGGTAAACACCTGTATGGCGAATACAAATGTTTTTTGTTGGGATCGAACGGGGCGGCTGTAACCGTTGCGCCAACGCGGCGTCTTACTAACTTGTTTATCATTTACTACTTATCTTTTAACTAAACAAGCTATAAAAATTATAACGTGTATTATATTTTAAAATTAATATTGGCAGTGGTTGGTATTAATTTTACTTAGATACTTACAGTGTTGTCAAACAAAGAAAATTAGGTACAAATATCAGGTACAGAAATTTACTATACCTAAATGTCTATTTCACCTTAGCTTATAAAGATTTTTAAACCACAAATTAAGTACATACATTTTTACATATACTTGTTTACTCAAAATATTTTCATTTATATTCAATTTATAAGAATAATATTTCTATGTGCATAACGTAGGTAACGTTATTAATTTATAATTAGCATACCTAACTTGTTGGGTTGAAACAAAATTAATTTTGTATTTCATCTGTTCGAGATAAATAATTATTTTTCTTAAAGACTAGAGCGGTCGGTGTTTAGTATAATACGCTCAGAAAATGAACGGAGACTTACAAAGAGCAAGATTTTAATGAAACCTGTACTCATAAAGTACCTACTTAGAACAATACAAAACACAATAGTATTACAGACGTTGATAGTACGGTCCAGCGCATCTATTATTATCAATTATCTACAACAGAATCGACTATTTCTATGCTAATACAACGAAAATTGTATTATTTAGGTGTACGAATATTGATATCACGTATACAATACAATCTGTCCCCTTACCGTGACGCATCCGCCGATACCTTGTGTTCTGTGACATGCAAATCTTGATTATAGTATTAAATCGGGTAGAGCATACGAGTGAGTTAATGTAGGCAAACAGATGTAACAATAAAGGGGGCGTGGGGAGAGTAAAGCACGTATCTATAGGTGTCCGTGGTCTACGCGACCGGGTAATTTAATTGAAAACACCTTTGTTGCTGCTTCGATTGCTATTACGCGTAATGAATCGGCTCGGACGAGCTACAACGAACTTTTTAATTTATCATATGTATCTTTTTGTCTTCTAAAAAACTTCTATGACTAGCCCGTTGGCGTACTTTGTAATGACCCTGCTTTCTGTTCCGAGGGATGTGGGTTCAATTCCCACCCCAAGTCTAGGTGTAATATATAATTATTTATATGTTTATATATGTATTATTTATAAGTATGTTACTTATAACACAAGCATTAAGTTGCTTACTTTAGGAACAGACGATCGTGTGTGTATTGTGTAGATATTTATTTATCCTCTATTCCATTTTTCGATTTTTCTCTTGAAATTTATTCATGTTGTAATAACTGTATTTAAAACTATGAATATAGGCTACAAAGTATTGTTAGAGTAGAAACAAATAAACTAAAATAGCAAAACGTTTCTCTTTATGCCGTTTTTAATCAAAAATATTGTCTAGAATTTGTACAATAAGCTTAAACCAAAACAAATGAAACGGTCAGAACGCTACTGTTGTATATATTTTTAAATTATGTACAAACAGGTATTACAACCTTTATAGTAAATTAAACAAGTACAAAAAACATATCAGTATTAAAATCTCTTAACTATACGATTCCTTTGTAATATTTTAACAGTACGTAACGTATTCGAAAGCACACTTTTACATGAATGCACCCAACGTTTAATTACACAGCGCTGTAAGGGAACAAAAAAGAATAGCCATCGATTAATAAGTGTATAGGCGTGTATTGGCTGCCGTCCAAATTGAACCCAAAAGTCGGGGTGACTAGTGAGTATCAAATACTAATTTTAGATTGAAATCTGTCTCAGTATTTAAAATGATATAAAAATATACATATGAGATATGAATAATATATGTATATGAGAAAAATGCCTATTAACTTAAAATAAATAGATAATAATCTACCAAAACAAAATGTATTATTAGTCTTTCTTCCTATTCATTTAATATTCGTAATAGAGTTTAAGCTTTCCATGATTTAATTAATATACAAATTATACGTTTACGTTATTTTAAATTACCTCTTAAATATCATCTCATAAAATCATTCTTAATTTTTTTAATATAAAAAACATTCAACTAAAACATTATTTAAATTTAAAAAAAAAAACTTTATAACAACTAAACGACTTCAAGGTACAAAATGTTTGTGGATTATTTTACACATCCTTTAATCTCGCAATTAACGAATAACTCTTAACGAAGACTCTTCTACTGGGAACGTACTAACCATCAACGACGAACATTGGCAATGACTCAATTCAATTATTTGTTGTTCGCCTTTTTATAGTGTCAATTCGACACACAAATTATTTCCGGCAATTTTATGTGTTATAGAGAAAACACAGTGGAGATTGTTCTACGCGATCAAGAATCCATCGTGGGTAGGACATTGCATTGACATTGGAGACTATTATTGACAGTGACTTATCGACTATGCTAGCTTTATAAACACAATCTACCATATTTGAAATCAAATTAAATACTACATACCTACCTATGCATTTTGCTTTATCTTAAAGCTGTCTTTAAGATAAAATTGGCGAAACATTGAAAATCTCTGTATACTCATAATATAACCATTCAAACACGGTCGTGGTTTTGATTTCCGCTCGGGGTAGATATGTGCATTAATATGTTGGTCATAAGATCTACTTAGATGGTATCACATAAAATGTAATTGAGAGCGATCGTTACTCAGGTAGAGAAATAAAATGCTCCAAACCGCAGCGGAGCAGCATAGGTATTCTACAAAATAAGTTCAAATAAAAAAAAGAATTAAATAATGGGACACAAAAAAAATGACTTCACTTCCCTACCGCTTCTCTTTTTCCACGCCCTGTCCTATACCCAAAGGTTGTCTGGAAGAAATCGCTCTTAGCGATAAGACCGCCTTTGTACATCTTTCTTTGTATGTATCATTTTTTTGTAATGTTTCTTTATGGTGTACAATAAAGAGTATTTATTATTATTATTAACTAGCTGTACCCGTGATTTCGTCCGCGTGGAATTAAAAAAAGATATTGTTCTTTTCGCAAAGTTATGATTAATAAATTTCTAAGATAAAAGTAGCCTAAATTATTCCTTATTACATCAGCTATCTACCAGTGAAAGTCCCGTCATCAGTTCAGCCGTTTCAGAGTATAGCCGGAACAGACAGAAACAAAAATTATAAAAAATGTTATTTTGGTATATGTACCGTGTAAGAAGAGAAGAAGATATAGAAAATAATTCATGATTAAGAGACGATAAAGGATGAAACAAAAGGAATGAATGAAAGCTAACGAATAAAATAGGCACTACATTGGTATACTATTCAAAGTTACTTTATAAGGAATTCGAAAACAGTACGTAGAATGTCAGACGAAAATGGCACTACCAGCATACTCATTTCTGTTGTCATCCACCAAAATCGACTAAAATCCGTAATGCTTAAACCAATCATGTTTCACAGATGACATGGATGACGGGTTTTTAAAGATTAATGAGTATAAGGAGGTCATGCTTTTTAAGATGAAGGCTTTTATAGTTGTATTGGGGGAAATCGGACTTGAACATTTTTTATAATGTTTCAAAACTGAAACACGGTGTTAGGAATCTTAGTCGGTAAAGTTTCGTCAATATATAATGAAAAAAGTAGGATTCTGAATAAAAGAGGGGCCATCATTTCTGTATAAAGAACACAACAACATATTGAGAAGGTGAATTTATCAATGATAGTCTTATGGATTTACGGCCTAGCAATTAAGGTTTATTACTTGTAATTATAGATTTAGTAAGGTATTTATTTGTTTTACACATGATAAACTACAAAACGACTTTAAAATTTTTATTGTGTCCTGACAGTAACTTAAAAAAAATCTTATAGTCAGACACAATATGACGACCGCTCTAGTTTAATGGTGTGTGTGCCGTGTCGGCGGTGACTAAACTCCGATGGTCAGGGGTTCGGTTCCCGCTTGGAGTGGGTTATTTTTGTTTATACAAATATTTATTTCCGGTCTGGTTGTTAGTCCTTGTGGGTATCCCCACCGTGCCTCGGAGAGTACGTTTAGCCGTCGGTCCCGGTCGTTATCATGTACACCTGATAGCGATCGTTACTCATAGTAGCAAAATATATCCGCCAACTCGCATTAGAGCAGCATGGTGAATTAAGCTCCAATCCTTCTGCTACATAAGAAAAGAGGCCTATGCCAGCAGTGGGATATTACAGGCTAAAGTAGACACAGTAATTATAGATTTCTTTAAAAAAAAAACATGACAGTGATAAAATACAGAAATAATAATAATCTAATGAAAAAATTTCTATTTTATTTTATATATTACATTAACAACATTTGAATTCGGAATGAAGACTATCATTTCGTAATTATTATATCCTTTAATCTTATTGATCCATAGGTCAATAACTTGTGATACCATCAAATCAATACAAGTTTACAGTTAGAAAATTATACAGATACAGAAACATTCCCATTGACTGTAAAAACCAGAAATTCTCATATAATTCTAGAAGCTTAGATTCGAATCATCGGTTAGCGCCGTGACTGGTTGATCTGCTAGCGTTCGCATATTCAATCCCTGCTGACTAGATCTTTCTCATAGCCTGGGAGTTTGTAATTGTGTTGAATGTTTCCCCGTCCCTGGTGCAGGATTTACATCCAACTTGACTTTAGTGTACAGCGTTTATTATTCTTTACGAAAAAAATCTTACTACTTATTTAGTTTAATTATAAATATAAACATAACGCACGCCTAAAACGAATCATTAAAATCGCTTCGGTCGTTTGTATAAAGTTCGATTGCATCTGCCTACAATCTACATGTACAGAAGAATTATATTTGTATACCAGCTGTGCCCGCGACTTCGTCCGCGAGAAATTTAACAAAATGGTTATTGTTTAGTTCACAGAGATAAAAAAAAAATCTAAAATAAAAGTAGCCTAAGTTACTCCTTATTATATCAGCTATCTGGCAGTGAAATTCAAATCAAAATCAGCCGTTTCAGAGATTAGCCGGAACAAACAGACAGACAGACAGACAAAAATTGTAAAAGTGTTATTTTCGTATAAGTGCCGTGTATACATATGATTTTAGTAAAAAGCGGTATAGATATAGATCAATAAAATATACAACACCAATTCACTTGCCAATTCACTTGTTTTTGGTACTTCAAAGGCCCCAGTGTTACTCCATGTTAGTATAAACCTAACCCTAAGCCTTATTGCAGATTTAATTGTCCACGTCAAAATTTTCATATTTATTAACAGATATTAATGCCCTTTTTTGTTTCAGATAAACTACACAGACGACAACGAGAAAAATCGTACATAGCTTGTTTTTGCAAGGTAAAGAAAACAAATTTTATTGCTATAGTTTAAATTTTTTAATCACTGTGCAAACAACGTAAATAAAAATAGCAAACAAAATCAATATTCAAGTTTGAGTTACATCACGTAGAAAAGCACGTGGACAAATTCACTCAATATAACTTTTATACCTTGTCTGTTTAGCAATATAAACTTCCACCTGCAAAAACTTTTACCTAATTTACCTTCTACTTAAAGATTCATCATTTTCATTGGTTTATTTGAATAATGATTCTGTTTTATTACCCCATTATTAAAGTTACTAAGAATAACTTTTAACATTTAAGCCAACATCTACTTGTCCCCTTTACTTTGTACATACCGCATACCTAACTATATTATAATCTAATTCATGGCACTTGAACGAGTACTCCGCATATTCACAGGATAATTACCCGACATTCCGAAATTAATAATCTCGCCGACATCATAAATCGGCACTGATTGTTTGCAAGCGTTGAAGAGGAACGAATGAATTTAACTACAAAAGGTGAGTGGACTAGTTCGTTTAGATTGCTTTAAGCTGCGAATTCTTAAAATTATATAAAAAAATATAATAATTGAAACGCAAAATATGAAAAGACATAATTTTACTTTATTATTTTTTAGTTTCAATTGTTGTTATTTTGATGATTGAATTTTCGGTCTTAGACATTTTATTTATTATTTAATTAATAATCCGAAAAATGTAAAGTATCTATTCATGAAAAAGACTACTACATATTTACACTATTATTTATTTTAAAGTTCTAAAATAGTCACTCAAATATAGATAATTGTGTTTGCTCGCAAACGAAAAAAAATCCGACTTCAATTCCATCGACGAGTAATACAACGTAGATCGACGAAAAAATAGTCAATTAACTACGCGTTACCAAAGATTACTCAAAAAGTAGTTATCAGATCTCGATGAAATTTATATGTGACCACATGATAAACATCCGCTTTCGATAAAATTAAAAATTATTCAAATCGGTACACCCAGTAAAAAGTTATTGCGGATTTTCAAGTGTTTCCCTCGATTTCTCTGGGATTTCATTATCAGATCCTGGTTTCCTTATCATGGTACCAAACTAGAGATATCTCCTTTCCAACAAAAAAAGAAATATCAAAATCGGTACATCCAGTAGAAAATTATGCGGTATAATACAACGTAGGTCGACGAAAAAAGCGTCAAGTAAAAACGCATTATTAGATATAACTCGAAAAGTAGTTGTTAGATCTCAAATAAATTTAAATGGGACCAATTAACGCACACCATCTTTCGATTAAAAAAAATTGTCGAAATCTTTTGACCGGGTCACCATCACTTTTGACCACCCGGTCAAAAGTTCTGATGTAACATACATAAAAAAAAATTCAGTCGAATTGAGAACCTCCTCTTTTTTTGGAAGTCGGTTAAAAATATAAATATAAATTTTACTATGTAAAAAATAGTAAAATTAATTATACCGTAATTTTTGGAACGAAGTTCCCAATGGGACGTTGCGTAACCTAGCCGGCAGAAAACGTCCGTAACGTAAAAAAAGCGTAAATTTTTTATGTATAGTCTATGTATGATGGCTATACAGGGTCTAATGTATACGACTAGTCTACGACTCTACATGATGAATGGTATTTATTATTATTTCATTCGATAATTATTATATGTTTTTACTAGCCGACCCTTGCCCACTTCGTTGGGCGTTAATTATTATTATATTAACCAAACAACATACTTTAAAGAACGAATTTTATAGCATTTAAATAAATAATATGTTATTCCCGTGTATTTATTATTCTAAATTACAGAACCAAATAACATACTTTAGAGAACAAATTTTATAACACTTAAATAAATAATATGTTGCTCCAACGCCGTCTATCAAAAATCGAGAAAACGTCGTCGATAGACTAAAATAAGACTAAATTAATAACATCGAAAGACTAATAAATTGTTTTCAAATAGTGATAGATGGCGCTAGTTTATTTACCATTTTGATATTATATTTTAATCTTTTTTTTATTTACTGAATTTTTTGTTCAATTACAATAAAATATAGCCTATGTGACTCCTGAATAGAGTAGCGAAGTTCTGTTAGTGAAAGAATTTTCATGATCGGATCAGTATTTGCGAAGATTACCCCCTACATACAAACAAAGTTATAAACTTTACCTCTTTATAATATTAGTATAGATAAATGGTTGTGTTGTGTGTAGTTCTTTATACCTCGAATATAACTTGAAATTAATATTTTATAATAAGGAACTTCGTTCCTATCTGGCGTCCCACCACCACGCGGTTCATTTATTTAATTATTAAGTATAAAATTTTTATATATTTTTATTGAGTACTATTAAAGTTAAGGAACATTGGAATTGCTGTAAATTAAAGTTGGATTTTTAAAATTGCACTGCATACAACATGCAGAATTTGTCGTTATGAAGTTTTTTTTTTTAAATTAAAAGTGCAGCAAATGTCAAATGTTAATTAATTCTTACAAAAGTTGAAAGTCACTTCGTCTGTAAAGCGCCTAATACGTCGGATGCTCAACAAAATTAATCAAATTATTTGTTAATGAAAAATCTCGAAAGAATGTGAATAATTTAAAAGATTGAAATGATATAATTGCTCAGTCGACACATCTGCTGTCAAATTAAGTGTATAGCATATGTAATTAAATAATACAACGTCGCGTAGACATCAGACACGACAAAGTAGAAAAACAATACGCTTATGCTGTATAAATGACTGTACATTTATACTAACTTTATATGGTTAACAATAACTAAGTATAGTATCGATAGTTATTTTTTATACAATTTTGTATTGAATATTAAAAACACTTTTAATTTATACTTAGTTATACTTATAAATTGCATCACACTTAATAACATGTTACAATGATTTGTGATGAAAATCAGGTAACTAAAAAAAAAAAAACAAAAAAAAAAGCATTACAAGTCATTTAATGAAACAACTTTTTTCGGATTTTATCGCGGTTTATTATTAATTTTTGATTCCCGACGTTTCGGATACTTTACAGCAACCATGGTCACGGGAGGACTGAAACTACCCGACATACATCAATATTTTATTTAGTCCTATCTACGCAGAATGTGCTAATTGAGTCTTTAATCTGTGGTAAAGTCAATAATATCTGTCACGTGCAAGGATGAATACCGTGATAGTTAGCCCATCATTATTTTGTAATGAACGAATAAAATGCAGCAACTACGCCTAAAGTCCTTTAAATTACAAAATTATATTTTAATATTTACTTTAGTAGGAAAACATATTAAATAAGTCGATAAATATTATGGTATAGCACTACTATATGTAATGAAACAACTAACAACAACTTAAAACAAAGTTCCCTTCTGAGTCCTTTGTATAGTTTCCATGAAGTTTGCGAAAACTCGGTAAACCATATTATTTCTGATATATGTTTATTTAAGTGGCGTACAATAACTATGATAAGTTTTTCAAATAAAGTTTACTGGTGTGTTTTTTTAATAAAATAGTAGCTAGTTATTTGATGTCTCGTTTGTGATTCGATTAGGTTGTAAGGTAAGCTTTGAAGGTTGGAATGCTAGATAACATTTCAAAATGTTGCGGATATAGATCAAATTAAAAAGTACCATTTTAAAGCATAAATCGCCATCGTCACTTTCAATTCGTACAAATATTCGAAATTTATGTTTTAATTATATTTGTGTATGCTTAACAACAATTACAGACATTTTGTAAAAATCATAAACACCTGTTTTTAAAACGTCCTATTAAAAAAAACTACAAATATAATTATACTGACATCAAAATCGCACGTTTGTGCTGCTCTACGTTGGCGGGGAGATATGACGCTGCGGCAAGTGGACCGAAGCTTACAAGCTTGCGTTGAGCGAGAACGCTTTGTGCGCTACTGGACACGTCGTGAGGATTACACACACTAATAATCTTATTGTAACAGTACTTTACATTTTATATGCGATATATTTATATCAGAGGTATAGCAAAATATTATAAATTATAATTCTACATGTATTTTATAAGTAGAAACCATTATGATATAACTATGTGATTACTATAAACATTTTTAAAAAAATATGTAAATGTTATTATATGGGCATATATAGTGACTTCGTAAGTTTGTGTCCAAAAATAACATAATTAAAATTTTTATAGTTTTAATTTTCTTATAATAAATAGTATTCAGATGTTTTTCTTTGTAACATATCTCAAGTATCTCGGCTTTATTGGCTTTACACATGCGCATCGATATACTCAATATAAAATAACCTAACGCAGATTATAAATAAATTGTATAAAAAGGTTTATTGTGTTATACACATATTATATACATATCTCATACAAAAACATAAAAAGTATACAAGTAAGTATATTTACTAATGCGAGTCTGTAAATCGATGTCTGTTATGAACAACCGTAAGTCCATTCGACTAAAAGGGTCCACTTGCATAATATCGTCATATGCACGAATGTCTAGGTGTACTTAGCAATCGAAATTGAAAGCATACTCAAATAGAGTAAATTTTATTTTAAGTAATAACGACAAACATGGTATTTTCAAACCAATCACTTTCCTAGGGTGTTTATTGTTATAACGATGCCTATTAGGTGTATATAGAAAATTAAGCAACAAGATATACGAGCAAAATTCGTTATCAAAATGTGATATTAATTATGCTCAAAAAGGCATAAAATTTTAATCCGAGTTTGATAAAACGTGCTATCAAAGGGATCTAGCAACGGCTTTACAAATTATGCGAATGAAATTTATGAGATGGATGTATCGGGAACAGTTACTTTGTTACATATTTATCGTAGTTGCTTTAACCGAATAACTTAAATCTACTTTAGCGCTCGAAAACGCAGTGATGACTAAGCAGAACTAAACCTGCGAGCATCTGCTATCGATTAACATATTCTTTCTATTCTTCGAACCTAGGCTCCCAATCATCTAGACCATACCTAATTAACCTTCAAAATGATATTCCCAATACTATTGTAATATAAAGTATCTTTAAACATAACTAATCTATACTGAATAATCGATATAATTTTAAGATTTTCTTTCATTTGTTAAATTTATCGCAAAGTGTGAAATTATTGCTGAGTATAGAAGTTATAATTTCGATTTTACAGCATTTTATAAAATGCTCTTTTATCCTATTCAGCTTAGAATGAATTTTACGAATTTTAATTATTTTAATGTTAAGCAAAAGTTGGGAAGATAACGTTTTTTTCCTGGAAATGCAAATGAAAAACGCTAAACCTAAAATTGAATTACATATTCTTTTATTTTTTGTCCATTACTCAACTTGTTTATTTAATTATTTTATGTTCTTTATTCTATTAAAATGCTAAATTTAAACAAAGCACCAACTCATGTTCATTTTACCTACTTAAAACTTAAATGTAATTTCATACATTGCTATTACTTTTAAATGTATTTATTGTTATTTTTTAAACGACTTCAAAAAAGGAGGAGGTTACTCAATTCAACCGTATATAATATAAAATTATATATTTATAATTTTTTTTTAATGTATGTTCGGGGATAACTTCTGTAATGATTTTGTAATAATTTCAAATATTTTATACGCTTTTGATAAAAATATCTTTATAATAAGTAGCGATTTTGACTATTTTTGGTGCTATGGATCTGTGTTTACTTTTTAATGAATTGTTTGTAAAATCAAGTTTATTTTGTATTATACATTTTATTTTATATTTTCATACTTATTGTAAGCAAGTAATTATTTGAGAAGATTGCCTTTTTATTTCTTAAATACGGATTGTCAAAAGCATTTGTTTCCGGTCGTTAGTTATAAATAGTTGTTGGCTTATTAAAAAGGGCAGTCTTCTGATATCAACGGCACAGACTAGAAGTCGAAAAAGAAGTTGTAATAGTAAAGTTGAAGTAAGTTGTATGAAGTGGAAGATATCAAGTGTGAATAAAGTTATTTGTAACAACTGGATTTTGTTATTTCACTACAAGTCAGAAGTGGGATAAGGACCCAAGTTAAGGTATGAAAAAAAAAAAAATTTTATGACCATAAGTTTTTAGGATTTTTGGTTCTTCATAATGGATTTTATATATGAATTTGAATTGGATGTTTTCTATAAAGTTACTTTAGATAAATAATTTTTTCAGTTTTTATTATAGATTACCCACATATATGTAACATTTTATTGGGTTATGAATTTTACTAAGTATTAAAGATTATTATGATATTAGAATTATTATGTATGCTCCAGCAATAATTTTACGTGTAGTTATTTAGAAGCCAAGTGTGCTTATCGATAGAGGTCATGTGTACCTAGCGAGCCATGTGAGCTCTAGTTATTTAAAAGACAAGTGTGCTTATCGATAGAGGTCATGTGTACCTGGCGAGCCATGTGAGCTCTAGTTATTTAGAAGCCAAGTGTGCTTATCGATAGAGGTCATGTGTACCTAGCGAGCCAAGTGAGCTCTAGTTATTTAGAAGCCAAGTGTGCTTATCGATAGAGGTCATGTGTACCTAGCGAGCCATGTGAGCTCTAGTTATTTAGAAGCCAAGTGTGCTTATCGATAGAGGTCATGTGTACCTAGCGAGCCAAGTGAGCTCTAGTTATTTAGAAGCCAAGTGTGCTTATCGATAGAGGTCATGTGTACCTAGCGAGCCATGTGAGCTCTAGTTATTTAGAAGCCAAGTGTGCTTATCGATATATCAATAACAAGCTAAATCTATCAAATTAAATGAAATCTTGGGAGGATTTATGTGTATAGAAAAATATTTTACGTACATCTTTTATTTAGTTTTTATTTTAATGATATGAATCTAATATTGATTTTTTTTTTGTGGCAATGAACTCCGACAAAGTGATGACTCCTAAGGAGGAGCGCCAAGGTCAAGGAGAAATCAAAGGAAGCGAAATTCCGCGACTAAGACCGATAAGGTGCGGTCTGGGACTAAATCAAAGAGGAGACGGCGGGCTGGCGACCAGCCCGTCCGCGTTCAGCAGTGAATATTCGAGTGACGACAGGTCAGATGAAAAATAACTTGCAACTAGTCCACAAAAGAGGTATTGCAACTATTTGATACCCTACAAAAAAATACGTCACATAAGGTAATAATAATCGTTATAATATAATTGTCATGTTGGTATTCGGTCCGGCTAGTAAATCTCAAATTATTTATAGTGGTATTAAGAAACTACATGAATATGCTGCCATTTACGAATGAAATAAGAAGCAGACCATACATTTTACTTTACAAAAACTTTCTGGGTAGGCAAAGAGGTAGTTTGATCCTCTTCCAAGCGTTAAGAGGGCGTTTCCTAACGAGTAAAATTATGGTCAGCTTCTTGAAGAAATGTTAGCCCGAATCACTAGGAATAATGAAAATTTACACGAATATTTTACGATAAAGTATTTTATTTTAATAGCTGTGAAATTAGAGGTAAAAGGCCGTAGATTGTGTGATTCGATATCAGACAAGTCAATTAGAAATAGTGCCGAGGCATTAAGATGTGATAAAACCGGAAGACTTATTGAATTTTCTCAGTTCACAACGACCAATATGAGTTTTCAGTACATTTGTAGGTAGGAGACGTAGCGACAATATCATGTCAAATCCGAACAAGTAGCGTTCAACTTCAAATAATTTAAATTATGACTTTGAACATTATTATGATTCTGTTGTCCAAGACTATTCTTCTATAAAAATAAAAAAAGAGTATATATGCGTGTGTATCAAATAAAAGGTAGTGGGTGTAATGTAAAAAAAAAAAAAATAAGAATAAAAATAAAATAGTGGCAGTCTACACTCCTTCTCTATAGAAACTATAAATGTGCAAAATTTCAAACTCCTCTGTCCGCGCAACATTCGTAAAAAAATGTTACAAAGTTTTTGATTCATGTATTAATATATAGAAAACCTTATTAGTTTCTCAATTGCCGCTTAGGGACGCTCTTACTTTAGATGCCCAAGTCCCTTCTTAAATGCTCAGTTTCACAGAGAAGACTATAACGATAATAATTTCAAGCTTAATCCCTTAACTTTACGAAACGGAATCAAACAAAATATACTATTTCGACCACAAATAATGCTGGAAACAAATTTTATAAACATGTAAAAGTTATTAATACAAATTTAGTAGCTTTTATTGAATTTGGTAGCGACTCAGGCTTATTTCGTGAATCTGATTCTTAAAGGTTTTTATTTGCTAAAATACTTAAATTTACCTGCTATCAAAGGATTAGGTGATTCAAAAGGTTTTACATTTTACCTATATTTAGGAGTAGCGTTGAATTAAAATTAGATGAATTTGTGGCTAGCATAGAGATATTGGTAGTCAAAGCCGAATTTCTACAATCATCCGTGCTGATAGGTCAAAATATCACTGAACTTGCTTGTGCGACTGTTTTTAAGGATGATATATATCATACTGATTATTATCAGTTTATTATTTTACCCAAGTCCTAATGTTAATGATAAATCTCAGTCTTCGGATTGCCTACAGTTAAATTTGGTTACTAAAAATAATATTACGATGTCAGAATTAGTCGAAGTTGTCACATCTGACCCAAAGTTTAGTGATGATATAGCTGATGATATAGGACTGAAAAATAATATCAAATACAGCAGCAGCGTTCTTATAAGAGTCGATAATGGTAAATAATTCCTAGCAATAACTAAATTGTCCATACTCTGTCCATTCGTTTTTCTTGTTGACAGTTCAAGAAAGTTTGAAATTAGCGACTCCCTCACACGTTACCGATCCGATTTGAAGTAATAATTTCTTTTATTTAAGAACAATTTTCAATCGATTTAATGAAATATTTTAGTTTAAAAATATTAATTATTCGTTTATTAGTTACTAGCGACCCGCCCCGGCTTCGCACGGGTGCAATGCTGATACTAAATTTACTAGAGAATTTCTTTATTTATAGTATGAAGCTAGCTTATATAGCATGGTTATTAATATAATAACAACATTCAAATATGCGTCGTTAGATTACACGCTGTTGCAGAATGCGTTGAAGAAATAAAGGTTCACTGCTCGTTCTTCGTAGGTGATAGCGTGATAATTTGTAGCCTATATGTTGACCCGATTTCTTAATAATATTCGTGCCAAATTTGAAGTAAATCCATGCAGTACTTTTTGAGTTTATCCCGGACATACATATAGACAAACAGACAAAAGCTCTAAAAAATATATTTTTGGCTTCGGTATCGATTGCAGATCACACCCCAATTATACCAAAAAAAAAAAAAAAAATATTCAATGTACAGTTTGACTTTCCTGCCATTTTACTATATGTATAGATTTTGTTAGTTTAAAAGTAGTTTTCGCGTGAAAGCGAAACAAAGTAACAGCTAGTTTTTTTTTTAAAACAAATAAGTAGGTAGGATTTTCTAAGTATATTTATTAGTAAACTTAAGTTACACTTTATTAACTGTGCGTTTGAAAATTTAAATTACACTAGCTCTTGAATAGTTACATTTTAAGGCAGCCTTCAAAGGATAAATGAATGAACAGAGTTATTGTTCTTTACTCCTTATTTGAAATTAAGTTCCTAGATTTCGAGTTAATTCCTTGCAAAAATAAAATCAATATTGGAATCATAGATACTATTTTGTTTCCTTAGTTTTGGTCGTTTGTTAAGCACAGGGAACTTCACTTTTTATACTCATAATTTGATGGTACATTTATAGGCGTGAACTGTCAAGCGGGTTAGACAAGGTATAATCACTACATAGTATAAAATCAGACATAAAAGTTTCCAGACAAATCTCACATAGTTGGGTTATGCGTTGATTATGAGAGTAGAAAAGATTGTTTCAATTTACCCTCTTTCGAGTTAGAAACGTTAGCAGTCGTGTGCGCGTTAAAGAAATTTAAGAGTTTATTTATGAGGGTTAGAATTCTTTGTAGTGACAGATTGTAAAGCTCTCTGGACTACACTAACCAAGCGCGATCTCATTCCCCGGATTGCGAGATTGTAACTTTTAATTAGCAAATTTAATTCCAGTATAGAATTGAGCCACAATACTAATCTATAATACTATCACCTAAAGTGACTGAAAACTCAATACCTGTGTATAGTATTAAAACTAGTGATTAGCACTTAACCTTACAAATAACTAACCCAAATATTTCGCGAATAGTTAAAATTCTCTTCTTAAATACATCATGAGTCTGGTGAAGTAACTAAAGATATAAAGAAGAATTACGTTATTAAGAATAATAGGGTATAGGAGAGTAGGCAAATAGCACTTATCTGGGTGTACCTGCTCGTGCTTGCTGGTAGACAGTAGGTCTAATCACGATGACTCCGGTTACTTAGGGTTTCCCAAAACAACTGATACAATTCAATATGTTTACTGGTTTCCGAAATAGAGAATAGTTTGTTAAAAATATGATTAAACGTGTATTAAATATGCATATAATAAAGACGACACATCACGATGTAAAAACGGCCAATTGGCCGCTTAAGATACAAAACTACTACTGTATTTATGAAATATTTTATGACTTTGTGTTACCATCACGAATAGTGTCGGATCGAGGTAGCTCATTCACTTTAGCAGGTTTCATATAATAAATGCAGTTGCGAGGCATAATCACTAATCAGATAATTCTAGGTTCAATATATGTGTAAAAAAACGAAAATCAATTTGAGACCAAATAATGACCGAATGTAATGATTAAAACTTTAAAAATGATTATTTAATAATAATCCGTTATTAATACTTTAATTCTTTATACATTTATTTGTACGTGCGTCAGGAGACCGCACGTAGTAGGACGGCCGAATGTAATGATTTTGTAATAATTTCAAATATTTTATACGCTTTTGATAAAAATATCTTTATAATAAGTAGCGATTTTGACTATTTTTGGTGCTATGGATCTGTGTTTACTTTTTAATGAATTGTTTGTAAAATCAAGTTTATTTTGTATTATACATTTTATTTTATATTTTCATACTTATTGTAAGCAAGTAATTATTTGAGAAGATTGCCTTTTTATTTCTTAAATACGGATTGTCAAAAGCATTTGTTTCCGGTCGTTAGTTATAAATAGTTGTTGGCTTATTAAAAAGGGCAGTCTTCTGATATCAACGGCACAGACTAGAAGTCGAAAAAGAAGTTGTAATAGTAAAGTTGAAGTAAGTTGTATGAAGTGGAAGATATCAAGTGTGAATAAAGTTATTTGTAACAACTGGATTTTGTTATTTCACTACACTTCGACGTTTATGAACCGATATTGATTTTTTTTTTTTGTTGGAAAGTAGATATCTTAAGTGTGTAAGTAACCATGATAATCAAACCAGGTTTTGATGATAGGATCCCTGAGAAATCGAGGGAAACCCTCGAAAATCCGCATAACTTTTTACTGGGTGTACCGATTTTGATGATTTTTTTAATCGAAAGCCGATGTTTATCATGTGGTCACATTTAAATTTCATCGAGATCCGATTACAACTTTTGGAGTAATCTTTGATAATGCGTATTTACTTGACTATTTTTTCGTCTACCTACGTTGTATTACTTGTCGATGTAATTAAAGTCGGTTTTTTTTTCGTTTGCTGGCAAACATAATTATTAGTTTTACAGTGGTATTTTATACATGACTTTCTACAAAAATTTTTAACGGATGGATGTTCCTAATAATTGGTATTACATTTTATTTCTGTATAAATTTTTCTAAGCTGTGTACCGTCCTTTATAAATAAATAAATAAGTTGCAAATAGGATGTATGAAGCAATATTAACTACACTGATGTAAAAAAAAAACAATATTTTTAACTCCATTTTATATAGTAAGTAGGTAAAATAGATTTAAGTTTGGTTTATACATTTGTTAAATACGAGTACATCAGCAATAAATCCTCGGCGGTGTTACACGAAGTGCGACTATAACTGTTACACCACATTTAATGCGCCGAGATAATAAAACAGTTCAGTTCTCGTTAAAACTCTCCCGTTATTGCAGTAGCTGTAACAGAACTATAGTACAAAATGAGCATTTAAACGTCGTATTAATTCATCTTCTTTACAAGCAAATGTTGGATTAAATATTAAATTTAAAATTCAATCTGTAATTAAATCATACTAATGAAAAGAAAAAATCATGAACTAAAAGTTAAGCGCATAGTTAAATGATCTAATTCTATGAATTTATTAAACATGGTTCATTAGTTTTTAATATATTTTAACAAACTCGCATAATGCAGTTAAACTCTTATCGGGCAAAAAGTTTAAAAGATTAAATGTTCTTAGTATATAAATGAATAAAAAAAACACATACCGATATTGTATGTGATATAAAATACCATTTGTTTTTTTAGGAAATTACCCAAACATATGTCAAATTTGATTAGATATCAAATTTTATGTGTAATATGGACTAAGTACTAAGCGGTATGTACACACAATTTGTTTTTACGACGTACAATTTTCAAGTGGATTGCAAGAAATCGAATATTCACACATTTTACAATATGCTAGCTAACTGCGAATATGAACCGCAATATTGGTTCGACTTGGAACCTTAGTTTCAGCACGCAGTGATAGACTCATTGCCTACAGTGTCCACATGAAAAATTCATGAGAGCAAAAGATGCGGAGTCTTTGCTCTGAACAATAAATATTATCGGTTTTGTGTAGATTACATTTTGAAGTTAGTGTTAGACTATTATTACTTTTTTCGTTCATTTTTCTTTTATACTTCTGCAAAAAGGGGAGTCATATTTTAATAAATATAGGTAGGCAATACATATTTTTTCAACTTCAATTTTAATAACAACAATTAAATAACAACAAAAAATAATACAAAAATAGATACTAATTTGCATATATGTCAGATGAAAAATTTAAGTGTGGCCCGTATTTCTGTTCCGCAGGTTGCGGGTTCGATACCCGCCTGAGTCTGGTATATAAATAAATATATGCTGCTGTGTGGTTACTGCAGTAAATAATATAGCCACCCCCTCCCTACATTGAGACTAAGGAATACAGTTCGCCTACCACCTTGGAACTAAACTTAAAAAGCCGACCGATGGCGGAATAACCATCCAAATCCTGGTTTTGAAATACATAGGCCGAAGCCAGCACTAACCCGCCTGCCCAGCGTGGTGACTATGAGCAACACACATGAGTTCACGCCATTTTTGGCGCGAACTTGTGGAGGCCTATGTCCAGCACAGGACTGTGATAGGCTGAAGTGATGATATGTACTAGCTGAATTTTTTTATATAAGATTAACTTAATTACATATATCGTTTCACAGTGGGAACAAAAGTAATGGTAAAAGAAAAAGTTATTGATTTAAGACCAGTTATTATTATTATTAGCACCAGTGAGTATTGAATCTGGTAATATCTATGCTTATGAGCACTCACATCACAAAATATTTTCAAAATATAACTATAAACCAACTTATACATTTTTTTTTATTTATTAAATTTTATTATGTATTAAAATAATTAACTCAATGTACATTTTTTCTTTCCAGGTTTACTTCAATCTGACTGCAAGGCGAAGTTTGACGCTTGTTACATAACACTTCCGAACACATTAACAACAGATACATACGAGTATAATAAAAACTTATTAAACATTAACAATTCCTGATTTGCAATCATCCTTAAAGCGTCCTTTCTATTTATACTTTATTAAATATGTATTATAGTTGTATTACCTTGACCTAATAAAATAAATAAAAAAACTTTATTTTGCCTTTAATCGATTTGATTGTATAATTCAGAAGATACATTATTAGCTTTCTGAGAGACAGTAGTCCAAATTGTCGATTTGGCAGATTGACTCTACTTTCCTTATATCTTGGCATCAATTCAGTTTTATATTTATGTTTGCCTTCATATTGATCGTTCTCTTTATCTTTCTAATTTTTGAAGAAAGTATATCAATTTTAATCTCACATCTCAGTTCCATACTTTTTTAAAACTCAGTTTTTAAAAACATACAATTTCCATCAATTTAATAAATATACACAAAACTAACAACAGACACGTCAAGTTTTATAATTATGTACTGCAAAGCGAACTCATTTACTTATTTTGCAAAAATTAATTTACACAAAGTTCAGAAGATGAGTTGGACAACAAAACGTAATGATGTATTTGCTGAGACTACTCTATGCGTGCTGTGCGTGCATTGCGTCTGCGAATGCTACTTGACTAATTACATATTAATACGGTAAGTTGTTCTTTCTATAGTTTTGACGTATATGTTGCAACAAATAGGGAACTATGAGTAAAGTGTAAACTTACACCAATCTCATATTTAGGCACGGTAGTGACGAACAGTATTGTAATATATGATCTTCTTCGTTATTTAAAATGGTTCTTCGAAATATTTTGAAAAATCTAGTGGAATCTTTTCTATGCACTTTGTTGATGAACTACCAGACTTTGTTACCTATTGCCATACACAATCATCCTTCCAGAATTATGAAAGATACTTAATTCACACCTTGTTGATTTTCTCTGGTATAAAAATAAGTCGTGTCATCTAGTCTGATTTGTGTCACGTGCTCTGACGCCATGATGAACAGAAGTCGTCGTTATTTCCCGCATAATTTACATAGAGATAGATCAGTGTCCCGCGGGCCGTGCACCCGTTGAATTTCTATTGTTTAGATTGGAAAACTAAGTGCAGCAGCGGCTGCAGTCGACTTTTCCACTCGCAGCTCACGTCATTATTAGATTTCAGGTATTTTGTCACAAGTAAGGCAAGTAATTCGAACCGTTTCGAAACCGGTTAATTTTCTGGCATAGATAATATTGTTAATCCATCGATTGGACTGCAATGTTCAAAGACAGATTTAGTTGAAAAGGGATTCAATTATTAATTTAAACCGAGCGAACAATCGAAATAACGGAGGCTAGATGTCGATGGGGTTGAGAACGAATCGATTTCCTAATGGGTTGCGTGGCCACCCGACCCCATGGAGATTGACTCATTTGCACTGCATTACATTACCGAGTGACACGGACAGCCACTCTCATCATCCTAGTAATGAACACGATTGTATACATTACCTACTATCTTTTATATTTTGTAGACGATCTTTCTCTAAAAGTGACGCACACTGTATCATCACACAAAAAAGTTTTAATTTATGAATTTAATTAAGAATTACCTAAATGTTTGTGCCTAAATACGCAAATAGTGAAATTTTTACATTACGTTAAAGAAAGTATATGTGTGTATATTTCATTGTTGGGCATTTAAATTACATAAAGAAAAGTAGTGTAAAATAAGTTTTAACTGTTATACCTATTATATTAGTATATATTACAAAAATTCCAATTACCAATTTACGTAATCAATTTCGAAAAATTACAATGCAAAAACAGATATTACAATACAAATAGATACTGCGCTTAGCTATTTTGATTTTTTATAAGTATCCAGTGTCACTCGGGCAATCGAAACGAATCTAACGACATCTTAAAAGTTCAAATCATTTAAGCCCTTTAGGCTGTAGTGGAAAACATAGAAATCTACATACATACAGTTGAAAAACATTACCCTGCTCTGGGGCAATCAGGTAAAAATCTTACAACAAGTCTATGAAAAGTATCAAATTATTAACTAATCTCACGTCAAAGGTTTAAACTGCAAATAAAAAACACTTAAAATACTTTAAAAATAACAACACTCGATATATTAACGATGCATCGATTGTAACCGATGTATTGTTGACGCTTTAAATTAATTCGATGTTTCGATGTTTTTTTTTTTGATATATCAAGTGGTCAAACCACATTTCAACTTATAAATTGAATTTTTTTAGTTTTATTTCAACCAATACATTGACGTTTTTGAAGACTAAATTTTTCGAACAGTTTAAATAACAATAACATAACTCTTTATTTTACACCATAATAAGGAACATATCAAGATAAAAAACTTAGGAAATTTATTTACTTTAACCTACATTGAAAAGAATCATGTATTTTATAATATTATATATTATAGATGTGGTGTTTACCTACATGAGTTGCGCACTTAGATTATACATAATGTATGTTCCGTTTTGTAATGAATGTGTTAGTGTAATAACTGCTAGTAAACCAATAAATAAATAAATTATATCAATTTTACAACTACGCTACTATATACACCGTATCGAGCAAAATATATTAGATTTTTCAAATCCATTCCCTTTCAAGTCCCCGCTATAAAAAAGTGGTGCTTAAAACGTATAACAAAACTACTCTATCTTTTTATACAAAATAAAACTTGAAGTTATCGATAAACTGTTATAAATTTTTTGGACTTAATAACATGTGCTAGATCAACATATTTTAATTTCACGCGATTTATGTTTACACAGTTGACAATTTGACAATTTGTAATAGATTTATATACCTACTAGCTGTACCCGCGTCTTCATCCGCGTGGTATTTAAAAAAAAATATTATTCAGTTCGCAGTTATAATATAAATAAATTTCTAAAATAAAAGTACCCTAAGTTACTCCTTATTATATCAGCTATCTGCCAGTGAAAGCCCTATCAAAATCGGTCCAGCCATTTTAGAGATTAGCTGGAACAAACAGGCAGGCATACAGACAGACACACGGACAGACAAAAATTGTAAAAAAAATGTTATTTTTGTATATATACCGCGTATACATCCATAAGCATTTAGTAAAAAGCGGTTATTTTAATATTACAAACAGACACTCCAGTTTTATTTGTTTGTATTGATTTATGTTTTAAAACTTTCACGGTCATCATAAAAACTTGATTCTACGTGACTTACCGCGATTATTATTTTCGAAACTCTCGATATTTCGGTGAAGTTGTAGGCGCCATGGTCTGTTGATTGAGGAGCTGTGATTTAGGTGTTATTATGCGGGTAGGCCTAACGATCTACCTTCTCCCCCTTTTCTGCCAACAAGTGTTGTTTAGTGGGTTATGTAAAACGAGCATATGCGTTCCAGTAAATTGTTACCGTAAGAGTTCGTCAGTGTTGTGTCGCTTCAGCCTGTAATATCCCACTACTGGGCATATGCCTCTTTCCCCATGTAGGAGAAGGATCTGAGCTTAATCCACCACGCTGCTCCAATGCGGGTTGGCGGATATATTCACTACTATGAGTAACGATCGCTATCAGGTGTACATGATAACAACCGAGACCGACGGCTTAACGTGCTCTCCGAGGCACGGTGGGGAGACCCACAAGGATTGCACAAACACCCAGACCACGGCAAACACCTGTATGGCCAATACAAATGTTTGTCATATGGGGGGATCGAACCTGCAACCGCCAGCGCAACAAGTACATTCTATGGCTGTGACCGTTGCGCCAACGCGACGTCATTTGAGTCAGCGACATTTGATTCATACATCGTCATTTAAAAAACCGGAAAGTGCGAGTCGGACTCGCACACAAAACTAGGTAAAATACTTATTTAAACAAAAAAAAATTCTCTGAACATTTTTTCAATTTAATTTTATTATTTAATATTAAAGTAGATATACAATTAAGTATTTTTTTTTGAATATTGAAGTGCCTACCTGCTACCATTTATTAATATCCGGCAAAAATATTCAAACAATTTTGTATGGGAGCCACTAGTTACGATTGTTGCAGCCGCAGATGCCAAAAAAAAGGCAATTTACTTATAATAATTTATTAATCTACATTATAATTAAACTTAATACTAAAGAGAGGTGATTCCCTACTGATGTTAAGTAAAAGAATGATTTAATAAAACGAAGTTGAAGAAAGGTTTCCACGGTGTGGCCGTCGCTGCGGTGGTCTCTGCGGTGGTCGCTTTCCGTTGCTTGCCATCTTCGTCCGAAATGATGTTGAAATCTGGCACGTGTGCCGTACAGAGAAAATAAGGCTGTGGGCACACCTGGGTTTCTTATATTCAAATATATTGTTTAATTATCTTCGTATGAAGTTAAGTCGGAGGCACACTGATACCGTGGGATTAGGCTAGTGTAACACACTCTTAAATATTTATTTTATTTTGTTTTTAGTATTTATATTTAATATTATTTTAGTATTATTTATTAGTATTATTTTAGTATTATATTTTATGTAGTAGTATTTTGTTTATAGCGGCAACAGAAATACATAATTTGTAAAAATTTAACGGACAGAAGGACCAGGAAGGTACGGAACCCTATAAAGTATATACTTATTCTTGTTTTGTTTATTAACTATTAGAGCTAATGTGAAGGTACCCTCGAATCCAGTGGCGGATTTACAAATTTACCGCCAGACGCCAGTAGGCTTTTAAATCTTTGTCGCCAAACTTTTCTTGATGCAAAGTAAATCGTTGATGGTTTTTTTACCCGCTATAAGTAAGAAAAGTTTCTTTCATCCGAACAATTGGTCTTTGGTATATGAAATAATATGTATATCTAATCGTAAGTATAGATAAAATGTTTTCCAAATTCTGTTTTTATAGGAACGAAGATAGACTTTTTAACGAATCATAATCTGGTTTGGGGACCTAGTTGAATAGTGCTTGAGCCCCGAATCAATCTCGTCGACTTTGATATCCCGGATGTCTTCGGAAAATTACCTTGAACAATACTGTGTGTGGATCTCCGGTATCTCAAAAATTCTGCCATCCGCTGTTTTAGCTTCGCAAGAAGGCTTCTCCCCACTCCTCCTAGTCGTTGGAAAAGCTTTGACCCCTTGATTTGCTCTATAAGAGTTGAATATCACAACACAGAGGAGGTATCTGCGTAAATTTTCCGTACCCTCTTGGAAAGACCTGTTCTGGAGAAAATAGTCGTGAGTATCTCACACCTTATCAGATCCAAAGTTTCGGGAGATATTTGAACTGCGTCACTGACTTCGTCGGCAGTCAGCAGGTGGAGTTGCTACTATATTCAAATCAATTTCATTATTTTATAAATTCATGATCACAAAAAAATATTTTCAAAGAGTTTGATATTTTTTGTTTTCAGATATATTCAGTGTTAAATATGCAGTATAATACTCGAATACTAATTTTTTTGTTAAATTTATGAGACAAAAAAAAATTTGACCACATTTGCCGCTCTAGGCTACCTACTTAGCCTACTGGTAAATTTTTAAAAACAACGCAATCTTTCAGATGATAAAGTAATAAATAGATACTTAAATCGTTTTTCAAAAAATTCCGACCGTCAATCATGTTGACGTTGTTTCAAAATTAAAGCCATATATATATAATTTAAATAATTAATTAATTTACAAAAACAAAAGCTATTGTTTTTTTTTTTTTCTTTTTTTGTTAAGGATGCCAGTAGAGCAAGCCATTATCTATTAAATCTATACATATAATAAAATGGTAGGAAAGTCAAAACTGTACATTGAATATTTTTTTAAAAGAATACTTGAGGTGTGATCTACAATCGATACCGAAGCCAAAAATATAGTTTTTAGAATTTTTGTCTGTTTGTCTGTTTGTCTGTATGTATATCCGGGATAAACTCAAAAAGTACCGCATGGATTTACTTCAAATTTGGCACGAATATTATTAAGAAGTCGGGTCAACATATAGGCTACATATTATCATGCTATCAACTACCGGGAACGAGCAGTGAACCTTTATTTCCTCAACGCATTCTGTAACAACGTGTAATCTAACGACGCATATTTGAATGCTGTTATTATTATGTTAATAACCATGCTATATAAGCTAGCTTCACACTATAAAAATCACGCAAAATAATTAACTAAGCCGATAAACATAATTAAATGAATATAAGTAGACAAGACAATTTTAAAAACAACTATTAACCTCGCCAACATGATCAAATTTAAATTATTTAGGTATATCCAAAAAGGGATTGATGATGATGTTTTTGAAATCTCATAGATTGCGCTGCTTTAAAATTGTCTTGTCTACTACTTATATTCATTTAATTATGTTTATCGGCCTAAGTTACTTAAATTGCGTGATTTTTATAGTGTGAAACTAGCTTACAGCATGGTTATTAACTTATTAACAACAACATTCAAATATGCGTCGTTAGATTACACGTTGTTACAGAATGCGTTGAAGAAAAATAAAGGTTCACTGCTCGTTCCCCGTAGGTGATAGCTTGATTAATATGTAGCCTATATGTTGACCCGATTTCTTAATAATATTCGTGCCAAATTTGAAGTAAATCCGTGCAGTACTTTTTGAGTTTATCCCGGACATACATACAGACAAACAGACAAAAATTTTAAAAACTATATTTTTGGCTTCGGTATCGATTGTAAATCACATCCCAAGTATTCTTTTTAAAAAATATTCAATGTTGCCTTTCCTACCATTTTATTATATGTATAAATTATCATTTATTTAATTGATAAAATAGATTAGTAATGTAAATAAATAATGTAACTTAAATTGTTTCATAAATAATATGCACATTTGACGATTATTACCTAAATGGTTGTAAAAAATTAACCAAAAAGCTGATTTACGATTTATTGACAAGGTCAATGACCGACAGTCGGAGTTGATTATGAGATCGGGCGTTGGTCTATCTAGGCGTTCTGTGTATTAACATTGTAGTGAATTGATAAAATACCTATTTCAAACTTTAAATTAATTAAAAAAAGAATTCAATAAATAATTTAAAAAATTTGTAACGAAGAAACAAACTAAACAAACAGTTATGTAATGCAATGCACTATAAAAAATCATCTACTAAATTACCAATAGGTAGGTACATAGTAGTTATGAGACAAAACCCACGTGCAATACGCAAAAACAAAAACTGAAATAGCAAAATACTGTTTATGTCTCATTAAATTGAATCACTAAAAATGCTCGTACATCTTTAAATAGGAATTAATAATTATAAAATAGTCCTCACAGTACAGACTTAATTTAAATATACTCAATTAATAACACGCAAAGAATACGCACAAAACCTAGGAGCGGACAAGGTCGGTGTCCTCTGAGGAAACAACTATTTCGCATGGCAATGATTCAACGCCATCTATTCGAGAGACTCAGCATCATGTCTGCAAATGATAACAACATTCGTACAGATGGCGCTACCGAGAGATAGGAGGATGTGCAAATTTGTGATAACAAAAATGTCAAGGCCAATGTTAATAAATCTAACCATTATAGTGTTAAATTAAATACCTATTACTAAACTTTTTCCATAAATTTGAAGGAATTAAAGTATTAATATTTTAAATATTTTTATTTTCATTTTATTATAAATTAAAAAAGAACTATGTGCATTCATAACCTCTTTCCACACGTTACTGAAAATCAAAAAAGCACAATACATTTTATGTATGAAACTACAAAAATATATACAAAATATAATATTATTGCGCACTTGAATACCACATTTCTACTCACATAAGTTTATTTTTGTTTTTAAATGATTGTTGTAAGTTAATACCAAAAATTGTATCGCAAAATTTAAATTTAGCGCCTCGTTTAGAAACGTATGAAGTTCGCGTTGCGAATAGTGGCCGATTATGATGTGAAAGATATTCCGAAGGCCGTGAGGTGCCGTGAGTGAACACGGAAATCGAGATGTGTGTGTGGTCAAAAAGACAGTGCAAGGTAGGGGTCGGGTGGCGTTTGTGATGGCAAAAATTTTGCAAATGGTGAGTTAGGATTTATTGACTTGGTGTGTCTTATAGTTGTTTTTGATTTGTGGTGGTGAAATAATTGTGTGATAGAGAAAAATTTCGTTGTTGATTAATAATTTTAAGAATCTGAGATACGGGATCGGCAAATGGCGCTACGAATAGTCAAAGTTGACACAACTACGCGTTTAGAAATCCCGTTTGTCCTTCGGTCGTGAATTTACAGGCACACGGAGTGATTAGTGGCAACGGCAGTAATGGTGCATTATCAAATTCCTGAAACCGCTCATTGGAAATTAGCAAATAGCACATCCAGCTTGGCGATTATAACGGTGTCAGCATGTTGCGATTTTTTTGGCCAGCGGTACTATACTAAACTTGTTTTATAGACGACTAGAGGTTTTAGCATCCCGTAGGGTCGGTGGCCCCGCCGTGTGCTTTCTGGAGTTAAATTACATAATGTATGGGTCTCGCTTGTAGCATGCAACAAGTAGATATGTGTCGGCGCTCGGTCTAACTGTCAATGTGGAGTACAGTAAGCTTGCTGCCCGCGGCCCCTATTAATTCGAACCGCTGATGTCACTTATCTCTCCGTTCTACTATCTAGGCCCTATGGCCGCCAATTTTTTTGCACATATTGACATTAATGTAAAATTGATAAACAGCGCACGTGTCTTATTATTTTCGTCGTGTCTTAAACACTAAGTATGTTACCAAATATCATTTAAATTCTAACTCTATATCCTAATTTAGATCACTATAAATTTGCGAATTATTACTTATATTAGGAGAGATTAATCAGTTTGCTACAATTTTAAATTTACTTGCAGCACGGTCACTGACACTAGCACCAACAATGGACCAGCAATTTTGTTTGCGCTGGAACAACCACCCAAACAACCTAACAGATGTGCTTGTAAGCCTATTACAACGAGAAGCACTTTGCGATGTGACACTTGCTTGCGATGGGGAAACAGTCAAGGTAAGTAATCTTATCTCTATTATCTTCTACAGAAATACAACAATAAAATATTAAGCAGTTTTAAATGGCAACAAAAGAAAATTTTATCAAAGCTAAGATTTGTTTTGGAAATTCAAAGTAACTCTCTGTAATTGGTGATTTTGTGGTTTATCCCTGATACTTAATGCTGTAATGTTCTATCAACTTGAATCTTATTTTTATACATTAACAAATATTTAAAATTAATTAATGTTTTAAAATTTTTGAATTAAGTCGTCTGTTATCTTGACATATTGGTTGTATTTGTTTATTATTATGCCATAACAAATTGTATACAATGTAAACAATTATGACTTATTATAGGCCATCTTATGGTTGTTTAAACTTATGCCTGTTTATGAATTCTTTTATAATAAACAAGACTCAAAATCAAATAAATTGTTGTTGTTATATTATGTTTTGTGAAAAAGAAAAATGGGAAATTATGTGCTACTTATAAATCTGTTACTGAACAGAAAAGATTAAATACTAACAATTTCATTACACATAATGTTTTCATAAACTCTTTTTACTATTATATTTAATGGGACTGATAGACTATAGATTTTTTCCTATAAAAGAAACTGTAAATAACATTGCCTATGCTGACCATTTAACTCTAAAATAACAGTCGTGTAAAAAAATCCTTAAAGACCTTTGAATGATTTTACAATAAAATTAGTTTTATACAAGTTAATTCAAACATTGCCATTTAATGAGATACTAAACCAAGGTAGGCCACAATGCAGATTTAAATATTTGCTAATTTTACAAGGTCATTACTTAAATGATGATTCGGTATATTGCGTAAAAACTTTATAACGTAGCTGATACATATTTTAAAATTGATTAAAAGTAAGAATATACTACAACACCATACTTACTCCAGTAAAATATTACGGAAACCATAACAAAAGATCATGGTTTACATATTATTATATAATTGTCATGGATTAACATGGATTGTCTTGAGATCAAATTTTTATCTGTTTTTAAATTAATATTTTATCAATCTCAGTATGAGTATTTCTTTGCAATAATTTTTTAATTGATAGTTATATTTTTTTAATGGAGTTTTTGTTTAAGTAAAAAGAAAACCAGTAATTATATGTTTATGTATCTCAACTTTAGTATATAAATAATGAAAACATTTGACACCAAATTCTAGAAATTACTGAGAGCTATTTAAAATATGTATATACTGGGTGAAATATGTAGTAACTTATGCTTAAATAATAATTCTCTGAAACCTCCAAATCTATATAACGGATACCTGAGACAATAATTTTGCATTTAGTCGTAAAGTTTCTACATCTTAAAAAATCTATGAAAGTTTATGCTAATAAAATGCAATTTACTTTGTAGGTCGACAGTGAATAGTTTAGGTAGGAGTCTGCAGAGGAGCTGCAAGTTTTTAACTTTCTAAATTTTATGGCACTTGTTTGGCAGGTTTTAGGGTTTAGAAAACAAAATTAATGTTTTATTCTTTTATGAATGTCTTCACATTTATTTCATACTAGCTGTGCCCGCGACTTCGTCTGCGTGTAATTTAACAAAAGAGTTATTGTTCAGTTAGCAGAGTTATAAAATAAATAAATTTCTAATATAAAAGCCTAAGTTACTCGTTACTACATCAGCTATCTGCCAGTGAAAGTCCCGCCAAATTTGATCCAGCCGTTTCAGAGATTAGCCAGAACACACAGATAGACAGACAAGAACAGACAGATAGATAGACAATAATGGTAAAAAATGTTATTTTGGTATATGTACTGTGTATACATCCATATGCATTTTAATAATAAGCGGTTATTTTAATATTACAAAAGACACTTCAATTTTATTTATTTGTACTATGTAATTGATATGTTTGAGAATTTGTTATGAACCATTATTTTATATTACTTAAAACAAATAAAATACTCAAGGTTTAAAATTATCGTTAAAAATATTTTTTATTCTTTATGACAATAGGTGTGACTGAAAAATTTAAATTTACTTAAGTTAACCAAAACCTAGGCCATGAAAACATGACTACTATGTTCAGCCTCATTAAAATAAGAATAGTTGTACAAAACTAGTTAAGAAGTGTATGTGTGTAGTAATTTTAACTGAAAAGACCTTCAACAGCTTTGCATTTCTTTTGTTTTGTTTAATATGCTTGCCATTAGTCTGACTTTATCATACTTATATATTTATACTATTGTTTCAGGCACATCAGACAATACTCTCCGCATGTTCCCCATATTTTGAAAGTATTTTCTTACAAAATTCACACCCACATCCGATAATATTTCTAAAAGATGTGCGGTTTTCAGAGATGAGGTCTCTGTTAGAGTTCATGTATAAGGTAAGAGATTTTTATTGTGTATTTTGTATATCATTTTAAATAAAAACATATAACCATTTTAAACATTTTAGGGAGAGGTGAATGTTGGCCAAAATATGCTACCGATGTTCCTAAAGACTGCTGAAAGTTTACAAGTTAGAGGTTTGACAGAAAATAATGCACTGAATCCTAAGGTAAGCAATGTTTAAAAATATATATGCATAAGAATAACAAAATATTTATTGTTCTTTCCTAATAACTTGAATAGTGTCTGACCACACTACATTTCTTTTATCACGGCTTAAGATAATCGGTTGTTACCATCGAAATATATAGAAAGTTGCCGTTTTTTATATGTTACAATTATCTGAAGCATAAATCAAGTCTTCAAAACATTATTAAGAAGTGTACATGCAAATATTTTATTTAAAAAAATATGTAGTAAGAAGGACGGTAGTACTTTTAAATAATTCTACAGAACTAAGTATAGTTTACGAATTTACATGTTTACGCGATTTAGATTCATGATCTTATTTCTTAGCTCTTATATCGTTGCTATCTCGTTCGTAGATAGATTATACATGTCCTAATTTTGTGCCTTGTTCCGAAAATAACTCGAAATAGTGTGTTGAAAAAACTGTACCTAGCATTCTTACGTGTAGGAAATTTCGCATTGCATGTTTAAATGCAGTAAGAATCAGTGTAGTGTGTAAGTTTCTTAAAATCGGAATTTTTTATTTTATCACTGCTGTCTCATTTTAAATAGAGTCAATTTTTAACAAGTATGATCGATGGCCCTATAATTGACGCGTAGCGCTTTATAATATCTACAATATATATTGTATAGCCTATGATATCGTACAATTATATGACTAAAATTTTGAGCCACCGAAGAAGTTTTTTTTTTAATTAAAATATACAACATACATTGTTTTATTAAACCTATAATAACATCCAGATGAAAAAAACGAATGTATGTACTATACATGCATATATTTTATGTATATTAAAATTAAAAATACTTCAAATCTATGAAAAATCGACATTAGCTCTTAAATGATTTTAGTATTTTTTTTTTCTTTTTTTATTTTACAAAATGAAACGATGAATCTTTTTATATACATAATAACAATGTGATAATCATGATAATTTTTGTTTGTATCCCTAATTATAGCTTAATCTCAATTAATCGCGTAGTCCAAAAAACTATAAGATTGTCATAATATTAATTCTTTGACTAAACAAGAGGGAAGGCCAAAACTGATTTAGATAACTAAAAATTCACAACTCTTGCTATTTAGTTGTTTATTTTTGAAACTACGGTGACCATGGTAATATATGAAATTAAATAAGAAATAAAAATCCGTTATATAAATTTATTTCAAGTTAATTAATCGTGAAATTCAATTAAAATTAGTGTGATATTTGTTCGGAAATTCGAGGATGATAATGGCATCAATATGCGAATAGACTAGAGAGCGTGCCAGACAAGTCTGGTTCATTGCGTAGAGACAGTAGGTACGGTGCGCCGACCTTGAATTTTTGGTGAACGCGCATTGACCCTTTATATACGAATTTATTGCCTAACGATACTGTTGTTAATGGCAACTAATGATTTTATAACTTTTTTAAAAGACGTTTCTGTTTCGATATTTCTACAATTGTTTTAAATAATATTTTTTTACGATTTGTTACGTTAGTTATAATATAAATTTGTATAAGGTAACGGTAATTTTAATTAAACACAAATTTAGTTTTAGAAAAAAAACTTGAAATAAAATATACTCATAATTAATTCTGAAAGACCTCAGTATACCGATACAATAAAAAAGTGATACTTGATAATAATTGCCTTTTGATATTTCCTTTTTAAATTATGTACATAGATGCGCGTACGCAAAAAATATGTATAGGTATCTAGCGTGCATCTTTTTACTACGGACTCGTTTATACAAAACAGGTTTACACGAGCAACTGTCACACGATTCTCTACATTTGATTCGCCAAATTTCGCACTTTCATACCGTGCTTCTCGTTGATTAATCAATTTTATCAAGGTCCACTTATTATTGTAAACTTATTTCTACTGTAAGCATCCAGCATAAATAAACTTTTTAATTGTTTGTCTTACTAAATAATCTAATAATTATATATTAACATTATAAATCTACAACAAACCACTCTGAAATTTTTTCAATTTATTGCTCTATTTTGAATTTTTTTTAGGTAACAACAAATTAAAAAATTGATTGGCACAACTATTCTCGAGAAAACTGAGAAAAAAATAGTTTTTTGTATGTTATATTATTTTCTCTATCTACAGGACTAGCTGTGACCCACGGTTTCACCCTCATTATTAATTTGAGGATAAACACTAAAATATTACATAACCTTATACATATAACGTTGGGTATATCTATATGTACGTATATGAGTATAATATGTTCATGTGTATGTTACATAACATTTTTGCGCCCCACCCCACACTCCTTATTTAGTCCTCTGCCCAAAGGTTGCCTGGAAGAGATCGCTGTATTAGCGATAAGGTCGCCTGTTGCAACTGATGCAAATTATATTTTTATATATCATTTGTAATACTGTTAAAACCTTGTTTTGGTGTGCGAAAATGTAAATAAATAAATAAACGTGCCTTGAAATTTATTAAATTTTATGTCATCTTATGGTCTTTCTCGTCCTTAAACCGCTACAAATTATTCCAATTCATGTATCGATATCGTAAACAAATTGAATTATTTTGACAAAACTAAGGCCCATATTGTTGCGTTTTATGAGTTAATATTTTAATAAGTTGCTGTAATATCCCACTACTTTGCATAGGCCTCTTTCCCCATGTAGGAGACTGCACAAACACCCAAACCACGGCAAACACCTGTAGGCCAATACAAATGTTTGTCATGTGCGGGGATCGAACCCGCAACCGCCTGCGCAACCGGCACAATCCATGGCTGTGACCATTGCGCCAACGCAGCGTCATTTTAATGAGTATTGGGGTTTAATCAGTTACGGGTATTTTATTATTTTATGACATAAACCTGTACAACCAATCTTTAAGCTGTTCCTTCATTTCCTTATTAGTGTCGTACTACTTCTGGTAGCCTGGTGGTCACTGCAAAATTTTTGCAAATTGCCAGATTTTCGTGCTTGGTAACGACATATATATGTATAGTTTTTAAATCATAAGATTTTAATAAAACAGCCTCACATAATTATACATTTTCATACAAGGCTTGTAAAATGTTTTCAATATTGGCATAAGTTTCTGTGCTATTAATTAATTTAAGTTTTTTGTAACATATTATCAGTCTGTAGTAATGCATGTAAAATATGTATTTATATTTTGTATTAATTAAATAAATAGTCTTAGGACAACAAAGAGCATTAGAATAACTTAAAAGCTTATAAAAAGTAGGTACATTGTATTTAATAACATTTAAATTGTTTTGAACGACTGGACGTACACTGAGTTTCTTGCGAGCTCTACATTATAGCATGGTTGTGCCAACAACTAGTAGGTTAAGAGATAGAGAGATATGTATTTAACATATATCCAGTTCTAGCATTGTCATAGGTTGTTATAGTACTGTACAATACAGTTAAATGAATATCAACAGTCAGAAGAGAGATCGACGCCGTCCGTGAGCGCGGAGAACCTGTCGTCGCGCGGCGATTCGTTCGCGACACCGCCGGCCGCGCACGCGCCCGCCGCGCTGACGCCGCACCCGCAGCCGGCCGCGCATGCGCCGCACGTGCCCCACGCCGTGCCGCCCGAGAAACGACGCAGGAAGAACTCCACGCTGCCTCGCGAGGACATCGAGCTGCCTTATCGCCACTATGAGGTACTTGTGGACAATCATCCATTCCTTTAAGGGCGATGAAGGTACAAAGACGTAAGGAATTTTGACAAAATTTGTTTCTAATAATCAAACTCAGTTTCTGTTTATACGAGCCCACCGGTACCGCTATCTGCGAGGAAAGTGTTTGAAGCTGTCTTTACCCCCTTAAAAACTTTATATTTCGGGTGAGCCCGAACGAACCTCGCTTTGCGAATGTTACTTGCGATTAATTTAACTTAGTTGTTGTCCAAATCAGATTAACAACGACATGATAACATGAACCAGCACGAAGTACTGAACTGTTGCACGTTAACAACAGGGTCACGTCAAGAGCAACACGGGGAAGGGGTCGACGGGGTCGGGCTCGGAGCCGTCGACGCCGCCGCCGGCGCACGGGCGCGCGGCGCGCTCGCCCGCGCACGCGCTCGTGAAGCAGGAGCCCGACACCTACACGCACGCCGCGCACGCGCACGCGCTGCCGCACGCGCCCTTCGACCAGGCGCACCTGCCGGTCAGTCCCGCCACACACGCCCCACACGCCCCGCAGCTTAATAATAATAATAATAATTTTATTTCAGACAAAGTCCATACAATTAAACAGCAGAATACAAACATAATTAAGAAACAGAGAAAAAACCAAAATAAAACATAGGAAAATAATAAAACATAGGATAATTATATCAAAATACACACAAATATACAATATTTAGTAATCGATTAAATAGAATTCATGTCAATAATTTAGCTTAGGGCCTGGGCAATATTTTAAGATTTGGCACGCTGGCGCCTATGATTGCCGCCCAGTAAATTAAGAGGAAGAATTTAAACTAGCGTACACTTGCAAAGCTAAGCAATTTAATAAAATGTATTATGTGTAGTTGTATTCGCCTATAATTGTGAAGGCACTTAAAACTTTTTATTATTATTTTATATATAAAGTTTATTGTACTTTCTCTTAGTGTTTGAAAACAAATAAAGAAAATGACATTTTGCACAATTTTTTTGTTCGATTGTTGTTTATAAATCTCATGTATATATAAATTTAAAGTAGTGTAAGTGAAAAGAGTCTTAAGTCCATCAATGTCCTTTAATTAATATAGGAATTTTTGTATAAATTTCATATTTACCTACAAATACTATTATAAATTAAATATAAATAAATTACTTTTAAAATCTTCAGGGTATGGGAGTAAACGAAATGGCTTCTATGTTGACACAACACTCTATGAACAACGACTGCAATGAAAGTGAGCCCATAATGCAACCACACCCCGACCAAACGGACACCATTGATGGTGAGTGACGTGACAATGATTGTGACGATCCCCAAGGAAATTTAATAATTCATTATTTCAAATAAAACTTTTTAAGTCACAGCAAAAAATATTTTTTCCTTCAAGCTATTAGGCCATAAAATATACATATTTTACAGTTAAATGTAAATATGAAAGAATGATATTTGTGTTTATAAAACCTATAACAACATGCGATTAACAAATTTCAACCACAAAACAGCTCTTATGTTTTAAAACTGACTTTTTTTCTCTTACCGTCAAAGTATTTTTTTTTTTTTTATAAAATTTCTTTAATATCGACTATGGTATCCGCTTACCACCAGGCGGACCGGACCGTGTGCTTGTAAAAAATTAGTAGTAAATCCACTTTAAGTAAAACGAAGTTCCTTATTTGAATTGGATTAAAAAATGTACTCAATTTACCGTCTTGTTTGCGAATTATGACATAACAGTCTTCGTTGGTGATCGTCAATAAAATGTGATATAAAATTGCCGTGTTCTCGAATTGAGCTCAGCCCGTTATCCCGTTATTTCGATTACCGCAATATTTATGACTCTACGGTAAAGTCACATATCACAGTAGCACTTAACTACTATTGTGCTAAATCACTTCTCAACTTTTTTAATATGTAAACGGGATTATGGATGGTGGGCTCTACTCGAGGATTATTCAATTTGATTATTTTTATTTGCTTAAAATTTTATAAATTTCAAAGAATATTTGACTTGATATTTCATTTTATATTTTAAACATTCTTTGATATTTATAAGTAGCTCATTATCATGCATGCGCATATAACCTCTGCATGATATTTAGTGTCGCTTTATCATTTCGTCTAATCTGCACTAATCATACATCAAACGCTTTTTACTTTCTTTTCCTTTAAAGTTTTTACGTTGTTTTACTATTTTATGAAGAAATCGGTGTGAAATGTTTTATCAAATGAAATGATTTGGCGCTCCCGGCGGGACGTAGGTGATGCAACTATTTATAGGTATATTATGATTCAGATTGTAATTTATTCGTAGGAAATGTACAGCATGTCATTATGGGTTTAGAGGTCACAGAACGTTAAGTCCGAGTGTGCTAGTGGTTTGTAGTTGTTTGAATATGAAGAAAATATAACTGTTTAAAAAGTAGCATGTCAAAATGAAAATATCTGCAGTTAAGAAGTTACATTAAGTTATATTGCAGGTGATAAATATGCCGATGAAAACGAATTACCTCGGGAACAATTCGGCAATTGGAATATAGCAAATATTGAAAACATAGTTAAAACATTAGCATTAAATCACAGACAGTACAGCGATCCCGTGTCCTGTAAAATATGCGGTAAAAATGTTAGCAATATTAAGAAGCACATGAAATCTCACAATCCAGAACAACACAAGTGCCCCTTATGTCCTACAATTTTAACTCGAGCCGACAATCTGAAGAGGCATTTGAGAATGAAACATTGTTCTGTGCTTGGGTCAAACAATCTCACGAATATACAAACAAAATGTTAGATCAATTTGCTGATAGGTAATTTAAGTTTATATCTAGCCAAACCAAAAAAAAAATGTAGTTACGATCATATGTAATTCTTTTAAATACTAGGATATTTTTCGTATTGTTTATAATAGGATTCATCAATTAATAAATAATAATAATTACTCTCAATTCAAATCTTAAAAATCCGCCCCAATTAAAAGAACATAAATTCTTTTTCCGCGATATTAATTAGTTACATTATTATTAGTAGTTTTTTTTTATTAAGTAAAGTATATTTATATGGTATAAATTCATTATTAATAGATATAACAAACTAACAAAGTGCACTTACCCAGTTATCCCTAACGATTACCTACATTACTAATAACATAATATATAACTATAATTAATTAGATATAAGGTGTGTTGTGTTTATTTTATTTAACATAATAATTATTTATTTATTTTCTTGGTCGAGAATAATGTAATTTTAGTATAAAATAAATTTCTGCCGCACATGCTCAATTGTTTCAAGATTGTTAGCATTTAGATACATGATTATTAAATATTGTTCGTTCTTATTATAAACATCACAATATAATACGCCTGTTTTGACTGTTGAGACAGACCCTAGAGACCTAGAATGTAACTTAGAACGAAACTATCAGAAACAAAAGAATTATTAATTACATAGAGTGTTTTTAAAATGTACATACATTTTTTGGCGCGTTTAATAATATGATAGAATATATTGCGAGTATTCTTTTCGCGCTTACTTTATAGTAGCATGCAATTTCTAATTATTATGAAACGTCTCAAACAAAACGGTTACGTTCTAAGTCTTTTCACCACCTTATGTAAAGTAAGTGAATTGCACCAGCTCGATTCGATTTTAATAGTAATTAAGTTATCTCTACTGAAAATTTGAAATTAAGCTTGGTGCTCAATGTCGTAAATAAAATTTGTTAGCGTCCACGTGCGTACTCACTCGGGTATCCTTGTACCGAGCTAGCTGAAACCTGGTATCGAAAACAATAAACTGGTACGCCTGTGCTCCGCTGCGGCGCTGCCAACACTGACATATAAACTGTGTTGAAAATCGCATCCTATAATTTTTTTATGTTGTTTTTTAATGTTTATGCGAATTTCGTTATTATAATGAAACGACTTTTTCGGATTTTTATCATTATTATTGACATGCCCGACGTTTAGGATACTTTACAGCAACCATAGTTACAATAAGACCATATCCTCAAGTCCGGTACCTAATAAACCACGATAAAATCCGAAAAATTTGTTAACATTAGAAAACAATATTTAAAATAAAAAAAAAAGACAAATTGACCTTTTGTACCATTTTAGCATTTCAAATTACCTACAATATTAAAGTTAAATTTTCTAATAAAAATTTTAATCCAATGCACTTTATATTACACAGTCAAATCGATCAAAATAAATACTCATACAAACTTGAATCGATTTATAGATTTATAGTATCGAGTACCGAGTCGTATGGTTCTTCACTATTTACATCGCGATGATATAATTATGTCCAAACGGGCCTATTAAATTGTGATGACTATACTATAACAATAGAATACTCGTAGCTTCTTTAGGATTATTTACTGCTAATATACAAGGAACATATTCATTAGGATATAAAGAAAATATTACAAGCTTAAACTCAATCTTCGTAAAATTATCAATAATACTCAAGACAAACATTCTAACATCATTATACAAAAGATATTAGTTTCTTTGTTAAAAATTTTAAAGCAAAAAGGAGACTTAGTAGAATATATTGTTGGTGGTATTACCATTATTGATGATACTAACGTGCAGTCAGATAAGCTTAATTTATTGCAAGTAACATTTACAAAAATATTTGTTACAATTAAGATCCAAGTTTTTTTTTTTTCATATTACAGAATTAATTCCATTTTTTTTTAAAATAAAATACCCATTCATATAATTCGCAATAATTGATTGATTGATTATAGGTTATCAGTATTCGTAATAATGAAAAATTCAATTATTTTTTTTGAATTTGACATTTGTGTTTACTACTAGAGTAACAGCCTCTTGGCAAGATAAAATGATACTTTAGGATGTTTACCTATATGTTTTAAATTGTTACTGATCATGTACTAAAGTTTATTGTATGTGATACATTTATGTAAATAGGCCGGATATCATTTTTATATTAAATACACATATTTTACTACTTATAATTATACTATATTAAAAAATGGAAAAAATGAAATCCGGTCCATACTATAAACACCAAACCACGTTTATGATCTCTTATTGTTCCTTTTCTAATTTTAAGGAAACAACTTGTGTGTTCAAGACTGATCTTAGCTTATGTATTTTAGGAACAAACTTTTTAAAAATAATTTATTTTCATTAATTCCATTTATAATTAATTTCCTGTGTAAGTTTGTTGTTGTGTGTTCGCTGCAAAATATATCCTTTATTTAAACCTCTTTCTTTTCATTTTCATCTTCCTTCCAGGCTTTCTTTATTTATGGTAGACCCTATATCTCGAACTACTGCATTCTGTATACAGCCTTGGTGACAGTAATAAAGAATATCACGTGCAAATGTTTTAACACTGACGAATAACAAACACCATTTCTTCAATCATTGATTCATTTATGCATGGATCTCTTATTAAAACTATCATTACTCGAAATTATTTTGGTTACAACAATTTTTGTCTAAATACTTTACTAAACGCTTTTGATAGTGCTAGGAGAGGCATAAATAGCATAGAATTAACAAATTTGTAATAAAGCTTTTTCAATAGTGCTAATATGTTAAAGTCCTATAAATGACAGTGGAACTTGGATTTTATTTTGTTCTTTTATTGTATGCTACAATTGTGAAGGGAGTTAATAATTTAATACTTTCCCAAAAAATGTATTTTTAATTCAGATTCTACTGTTTTAATGGGGCGTTTAAAAAAACCTTATGATTTTGAAACTGATATATTCCAAAAGACATTACAGAAGCTCTCTGAATAGTATTGATTAAAAAAAAAAAATTCAAGCGGACTCTCCTTTAAAATGGGTCAATCGCGAAACGTGTAAAAAAATGAGAACTTTAAATCGTGTCAAGAAACACGCCATTTTGGAGGAGGGTCCGAAACGGAGGCACCGTTGGGCCGTGTAGGGGGCAGAGCGGAAGTGACGGCTCGCTGGTTGCAGGCTCGAAGGGCTGGCACATGCGGCTGACGTTCGAGCGGGTCGCGGGCGCGCTCAACCTGCACCGCTGCAAGCTGTGCGGGAAGGTGGTGACGCACATCCGCAACCACTACCACGTGCACTTCCCCGGCCGGTTCGAGTGCCCGCTGTGCCGCGCCACCTACACGCGCTCCGACAACCTGCGTACGCACTGCAAGTTCAAGCACCCCGCCTACAACCCGGACACGCGCAAGTTCGAACCGCCCGCGCCGCCCCACGCGCCCCTCTTCAACAACGTGCACCTCGACGCCGGCTTCGACTGATCCTTCTGGCCCGGCCTCGAAGCTCTGTGAGCTCGGCCCCCGGACGTTTCCTACTTAGGATTAAGCTGAAGTGCTATTACTTAAGCGGGCCTTAGATTAACACTCGTTTAGTATTGTCTCGGTTGTGCGTTCGACTTGCCCCAGTGTACCCTCGTATGAGATTCCGCGGAAGTACCGTGTAGACTATTCGATTGCGGGTTGCGCTCCCGAGTCGTGGTCACTCGGGGTGTGTATTGTGTAGGTAAGCAAATTTTTTTTTTCTATACCAATCGCTATACGGGAACGGGCAAAAGCAATAATATGATGTTAATTTTATTACCATATTATTTTTTATATTATATCGATAGAAATCTTAAGCTATTTAAATATACACTATTTCGAGTAGCGGTGCGACCGCGAAGTGATGCTGGCTATTAACGGTTGCCCTCGGGCGGGCCCACATTGTCTTGTTATATTTATTCATTAGATAGGAAATTGTGAGTTTCCTGTAGCTAATTATATTTATGTTATATTATTATTATTATTATCCTATGAATGGTGCGGAACGACAGCAGAATGGATCGATAAGGACTGGCAAGAGATTGTGATCTGTCGTTGGTCAACGACATATAAATATTGACTGAATCTCAGTGTAGATGCATTTGTAACTCTATGAGGCCTTTGCAAGATGGATAATTATTAAGGATTTGTGATGTATTAACGGATAGCGCCTAAGGAAACATACGAAAAGATTTTTATACTAGAATAGTTGATCTATTTACGGAGATTGTTTTTTTTATACTTATCGTTAGATATATTCTATTGTCTGATTTAATATAATTTTTATATTTATATAATTATGTAATATGATTTATTAGTGTTGTTTGTTTTTATTGATTCATGATATAGTAACATTGATTTCGTTTATCGAGTTGAGTTGAATTGAATTGTCTACTAGAAGTAATAATACTTGCAATGTTAACATGTTTTATTATTTTATCGTTGGTAGGTTTAGTTTCGGTAAGTCGTGAACGGTGCTGGAGGTCCAAGACCTCTTTCAATTACTTTAAGGTAGGGAGGAACGATTCAAAGTTGCGCATTTAGTAACTAATATTGGCATTCTACAATTGGGACTAACCTAGCGTTTATGTATGTATTTTTCAATTTAATATTTAAGATTGTTACATTTTTAGCTAAACACTTAGAGTGGTACGGTAACTGAAATGTGATAAAATGGAATGGTGCTAGAACCAAGAGTGTTAACACGCTACGATTCGACTCCTATTGTAATATTAATGTTTTAATGATTAGTTACTTTGCATTAATGTAAGGCGTCTAGCATCGACTGAGGTCGCATCTGTCTGGTCAACGGGTAATAAGCATACGTTTCGGCGTATAAGATACACACTTAGAGATTACAGTATCACTCGAGATTTTTATCTTAATTTTTTCGGACCTCTTCAAATTTACTAATGTATCTAGATTGTTAAGTCGCCGATTGTATAGATCAGATCTTATTTCTACCAAAAACATTGAATGTTCGATGGCGGTGAGAAATGACCGCATTCAAATAGTGACCGTGATCGTTTCACATATTTCTAAGTTGTGGCATTAGTGCTGTTTAGTAGCTGTGAACATGCAATTCACTTGTGCAATTTTTTAAAAATAGTCATAACTCGTACCTAGATTATACATTTTGTCTATTGAATATAGGGGCCCACTTGAAATGTAAGCACTAAGCTCCTTTGTTCCTCTACTGATAAATCTTACACTACCAAACGTCTCTTCCACAAAGATTTATATTTAATTTTAAGAATAATAAAGATTTTTATATCGAACTTTCTTAAATAATGTGGGCACTTATTATTTGATGACATTTCATACTCAGTGCAATATTACTAGTTATTTAATAACGTAACCAAACTAAAGGATATTTTAAAATAATTAATGTCTTTGAAAGAGAGTAACTACCAATTTGTATTTACATAAGTAAAGTGCTAACTTCTACTTCTACCTAGCGATACGAAGTTTGGGTTACGGCAATGTACAGGTTTTATAGCTGGTAATATTAATGTTTAGCTTGTTTACCTCTGCCAATCGTAATAGTTATGTACTGTTTATTAATTTATTATCGCGCAAGTTAAGTCTATTGTTGAATAGATCATAGCTATCCGGCATCGGTTCGGTTTCCATGGCCAGTGGAACCGTTGAGTTAAGAAATCGCTTCCTCTAATTTTTAATGCATTTGTGTACATTATTATCACTCGAGACCAATTTTGAAATATTGAATTTGCTTTAGCAAATCGACTAGTAACATAGAATATTATTTTAGATATTTTAGGTTAGGATACTATGATAGTGTCTGGCCAGAATATTTTGGAGTATCACATCGTTTGGCTCAGAAAATATCTCCCTTTGATCTCTTTTCAGCTTTCAGAAAGTGTGCAACTTAATAATTATACGGTGATCACGTAAATAACTTAATGAAAGCTAACTTTATGCCATATGGAATTTAAACATAAGGTTAACGAATTACTAAATTTAGTCTTATGAAAATGAGGTCTTGAGGACCTAGTCACTTATTTGGCCAATCTAAATGAATATTCCAATTTATTGTATATTATTAAATTTTTACCTTTTACTTCACGAAACGTGAAAATGATTTTATCATTTGGACTCAATGGAGTGCAGGACGAGCTCTATGGTTATTTTCAGGATAGCAATGGTCTAGTTATGTTTTATTTTGTTTCTTCTTTGTAACATTAGCCAATTTGTTATAGTGTCGTATATCACAATAGTTAAATAACTAATAGGGTCGGGGGTGTCAAATCGTGTACCTTAACAGCTGCTCGTCAGTCTTGTTATATTTTTACATGAAATTTTATGAACGATTTGTTGTTTATGATTATATTAATTATTGTCTTGGTTTGATACCTCCGTTAAAGTTTAATTTAAATAATTTTGTTTTATGCAAGCAGTTAATGCAATTTTTATTTCACATTGTTTGATGTTATGTAATGCAATTTTAACATGTTGCAAACTCCTGCATTTATCTGTTGTATTTATTACTAATTTTTACATTAAATTGTGGTATGTTACAATTCGTGTAGTTTCAGTTGTGCGTTTTACACGCTCCACCCCATTTGCAAATTGTTATGTAACGTATAAGTACGAATGCACGGCCTCCATGCAGCCTGAACACTCGCAGTCTATGTGTACGTACACGGCAATGCTTCTAGTTGAAAACCACACCATCATCGAAATAACATTCATGATGCATGATCAGTGGATGGCATAGTGCAACTGAAAGTATTGTTGAGAGCCGTGGGCCGTTAACTATTAAAGTAAGTTTAGAATATGCATTTCGTGTGTATCCTAAGTGTGGCAACATTATAGATGTTCATTGTTAGAAAAAATTTCGGTGCCGTCCACATAATTTTGCAAAGCGATTTCTTTGATTATAGTCAGCGGACTGTTAATAATAATGAAAATTCTTGTTCTTTAACACAACATTTAAAAAACTAATTCGTCGTGATAACGTATCGCATTGCAAAATGTTGACGGTCGGGTGGTAATGAACGGGCTCGCGTGACGGCGGCGGTACGTTGCATTGCAGAGCGCGCGCACGCGCCGCAGTACTCGTACCACAGCATGTTCGTGGCGGCGGCCGAGAGCGCGGCGCTGTGGCGCTGCAAGTCCTGCGGCAAGGAGGTGTCCAACCGCTGGCACCACTTCCACTCGCACACGGCGCAGCGCTCGCTGTGCCCCTACTGCCCTGCCACTTACAGCCGCATCGACACGCTCCGATCCCACCTGCGCCTCAAGCACGCGGCTCTCCTGCTCAAGCACTAAGCGCCCCGACGACGCCCGACGACACCCGACGCCGCACGACGCCCCCGACCCCGCGCCGCCGGCGACATCGAGCCGAAAGATGGCAGACTTTATTTCTTGTTATACGTAGTTTTGTCATATTGACGCGTTTACATTTATCTTCGTGTACGTAGGTAACAATTTATCGCACGTTTTCGTGCATTATTTATTGTTCTATAAATGTGTATGGTAAATGTTGTCACTAACAGGGTAAAATTATCGTGGGTAGGTATTTTGGAAGAAGCGAGAAGGGACATTTGCACCATCTATGAGACGGTGAACATAGATTTTCACCTTGCTGTCTAAGCTCTTGTTGTCTATGTATTTAATGTCGCCTAAAGATATTCAGTATTATTTTTCTGTGAATAGGATAAGACTTAAAACTCTTATTAAGTCCTTAAATAAAAAAAATGTCTATGCATATGACTTCTTATATTCTAATTAGTAAATTTAATACGCTTGTCAACTACATAACTACAACAACACGTATTGTAGTCATTTCGTTGCTTAACTTTACATTCTTTGGCAAAAAAAAACATGGGTTTGGAATAGAAAAGTGTATCTTCATATTTTGAATATTGTATTATATTATTTTAAGAAAGAGTTGAAGGAAACCGTAACGCGTAAGACTGAATCGGCAACAGCTTGTGATTGCGGTTAAGATTGAGAAGACATGGTCTGTATATAATATTACATTGTAAATCTAAATTAGCAAAACTTTATTGTATACCTAATCGTGGCTCTAACCATTGTGTTCAAAATTAAATAATGCTAAACACAAAGTCGCATCGAGCCATTAAATCAATCCTAAGTATATTATTTTATTCCTAAATTATATTTTTGTATAAATATTAACATTGAAAATTGCATTATATTAAGTGTTTAGGTACTAGCTTATAATGGTCCAATGTCGTTTGAATAAGAATATATAGTTGACGAAGTGTAAATTATCGTCCTTACTAAAATTGTGACATCTTCATACTGTAAATATCAACTATTTCTGAATTTCCCAGTTTATGATATACGATATAATCTTATATAAATCACTTCACTTCTATTTAAACAAGTAATGTCATATAAAAAACTATACTAAATGGTGGTTAGATAATTGTTTTGATCAAAATGTGTACATAGCATTAACGATTCTGCAATGTCTTGTTTATGATCTCAATCTTTTTTTTTTTTCTTTTTTTTTTTAATATTCTTATAATGGTATAAATCGTACAGTATATTCATAAATGTTAGTGAAACATAAATTATTATCTAGGTAATTCATTAATGATGTACATAATTTTATTAAATGTAAATACTGAATACAGACTTTTATTATTATTGACACCGTATTTAAAAAAAGAAGACAAAAACGAATTTACTGAAAATCAAATAATTTATTGCACAGATAGGTAGGTAGACAACACCAGCACAAATATTGATTCAGGAAAACTTAATAAATTGCACACCGTTGAGTATTATCACAAAAACGTAACTGTAAGCGCAACTTGCTCTTACAAATATTGTACTTAACTTATTTATCGCATACATGGATAAAAATATATCTTATTCTAAAAAACGTCACACTGTGTTTAGTACATCATTTAAAAAAAGTTTTTTCGCGAACAAAATAGTCCACATAGTTAAGTTTAAAAAACGACTGTGCTATAGACCACACGACTGAAGTAAAACTTCTTTAGCTCCTACAGTAATACACGAAACGTTTCTCTCTCTATCTATCTTCACTAACTTATATCTTCCTCTCAACTTCCATTCGCCTCGCCCGATCACACTTTTGGTAACGCTCTCGTCACGCATTCACCAGGTTACACCCGAAGTCAAGCGTGCCTAAAGAAGTTTTACTTCAAAAATTATTGTAAGTACAAAGAAAAGACTGCGATATTGCATACAGTACCAGAAACTGTTCTTTTTCGTATTTCCGCACATTTAAGTAGATTATATAGAAGAGGCATCAAGTCTACTCTTTGCTTCCTTTTTCGTCCACTAGCAACACTCGTAGCTATTGTTACACAGAAAACATTTTCACGTCTTATTGGAACGAAGCATGAAAAAAAACGAAGTGATTTAAAATCTTTCGTATGAACAATCATATCGTTAAAAAAGTATCTACCAACGCTGGATTTTTAAACTTTGTAACTTCCAATAAGGTTTTACATAATTAAAGTAAGTAAGTACCGTAGGTAAAGCTTAAAAAAGTTACTTCTTTTAATCAATATTGTTGTCTTATTAGTTCGTACATTTCTTCATCATTACAGCCTATACAGTCCACTGCTGGACATAGGCCTCCACAAGTTTACGCCAAAAATAACGTGAACTCATGTGTTTTGCCCATAGTCACCGCGCTGGGCAGGCGGGTTGGTGACCGCAGTACTGGCTTTGTCGCACCGAAGACGCTGCTGCCCGTCTATGGCCTGTGTATTTCAAAGCCAGCAGTCGGATGGCTATCCCGCCACCGGTCGGCTTTTTAAGTTCCAAGGTGGCAGCGGAACTGTGTTATCCCTAAGTCGCCTCTTACAACACCCACGGGAAGAGAGGGGGTGGCTATATTCTTTAGTACCGTAGCCACACACTAATTAGCCATTTCTTAAAAACACTAAATACTTTTTAATAAAAATAGACATGGTGCTAAATTGCTACATGCATTTCATAACAAATTTATCTTGCTTAAAATATTAATTTTGAAATACAAAAATACTTATAAATTTTACATGTAAAACGTAAACATAAAATTCATTAGTGGAAAGTTAATTGTTAATATTAATCAGTAAATTATAAATATAAATAAATTTGGCTGTTTATACTTTAAAACGCTTTCTTTTTTTATGAAAGATCAAAATATAGTCACTATCCAAAATCATTCAGAATTTTTGCAATTTTTTTTTTTAGAAATCGTAAAGAATAACTTACGTAAGTAAATCTTTCAAAATAAAATGGCGCACTCTTGCAAATAAATATTTTAAAAAATCTCAAGTATATATAGATATATTACAATTACAACATAATCAATTTTTGAACGAATAAATGAACCACATTTGTTACAATTGTTAACGTGAAATATCTGCTATTACTAGTAACGTCCATATCTACATTGAATTAGAAACCAAGACATATAGACATAAGATGTATCTACTTCTCACAAAGTATATAAATTTAACACGAGCACAGGTTATACTTGTGCAATACTTCTAAAAGTTGACAAAAACTACTAAGTTTTTACTACGAATCAATCATGGCGTTTTATGGCAAGTTTAATTTTCTATCTATAATAAGAAAGTATCTTAAACTAACAGCATCACCATTCAAATTCCCATCTCTTCTCTAGTTGGAGGTCACAACCATAACACGAGTAGTCATTATTGAATAACATCAACTTTATAAATACTTATCGTCTAAAAACAGTATAATAAAAACGGTATCACAGGGATTTTTGACATTTTGTAATACCAAGATTTATAAATGTTAACAGCAGATAATGATACTTTTGTTCGCAGTAAAACATAGTAAAAAAATCATTCGTTTTGTAGTCTTTGAACGTTACCACTGTTTCCTGACGATTCTACTATAACGTCAGCTTGGTTTACTAAAGTTTTATCAATGCCAGAGCTTCCTTCAGTAGGACTATCTTTTTCCGTTGTTTCTGTTGAAGTGGATTCTTCGTCAGAATCAAGTTTTTCTGATGCTACTTTTTTATTTTTATTTTTCTTAAACTGTTCTTCCATTTCCTTGAATTTTAATGTGAGGTATCTGAAAAAGAACGAAAATCATTATTATTGTTAAGTTTTGCGGACTAGTATCATAATAAAATAAAAGCGAAAGCTTCAGCTGTACCTATAAATTAATTAGCAACTTAAGTATGTAAGTACCTAACACATAATTATTGTTTTGTAAACTGATAATTGTCTATTTTTTATCAAATACTAAAATATTTTAAATTAATAATCAGTACCTAACTAAGCCTTAGTATCAAATAATTATCTAGCTTAAATAGTTTACGTTCCAACATTAATCTTTGCTATCAATATGAGGTAAAAATTACACCTTATTAAAACAATTGATGTCTCTACCATTGACACTGAGTGTGTAGTGTTGATTTTATTATTTGAATATGTCCAGTTTAAACTAAGGTTCAAGCTGGTTTTGAACCTGGTGTTCTGGTCTATACTATCTAATATTTTTTCGATTTCCTTTACCCAACCATTAAGTGATCTTGACACTAAAGATTTTGAAAAAATATTGTTAAGAAACTTATACTTACTTATCAACTAAAGGACCACTGTAATCTTCGGGAAATTTAGGTGAGTGTGGCAAAATGTATTTATACAGGCTTTCGTTAAGAACATAGAGCTGTGCAGTGGAGGCGCATTTCACATTGAACCACCAATCACAGGTTAAAGCCGCTTGTGAGAATATTGTTCCATTTGGACAGAGGAATGAAGCTTGACCGCCGTTTAGATCACAATAATGCCATACCTGAAAATTTATTTCAAATATTAATATCCGTTGTTTTGAATAAAAGTAAAAAAGACAAACCATTTAGTGAACTTACTTGACATCTTGTTTCGGGATCGGCGAAGAAACCCTTATATCGTTGTGTTTTGCAATTAAATTTTGTTGGTGGTATCACAGTTAAAATTGGATAGTCAATACCAGGGTGACCAGGAGTTCCACCCTCTTCATCTGAAGTCACGGGAAGAGGAAACCGTTGAGATGTTCCACCACCGGTTGGATAGTCTGTTAATATGATGAAAAAATATTTAAAGTAGATAGATGTTTTCTTTTATAATATTAAATATATTGCTTTTATTACCATCTAAATGTTGTGACGGAGTGTGAATAGGAGCAAGATAAGGTTCTTCGTAAAATTCTTGTGGTGGTGAAGTCGTACTCGGAATTTGACTTGGGGTCTTCAGTGGAATTTCAGAGTTTTCAAGAGATTTTGGTGTACTAACAGCAGCCGCTTCAACTTCATTCTGCATATTGGTGGCTTTTAAGGTATTTAATACTTGTAATAATGTTCTTATTGAAGCACTAATATTTTCCCTTGTAATTGGTTTTGGAATAGACTTGTTTATTTGTAATGAATTTAAAAGTTCTGCTAGTGTCACAGAATTTTGTGATTGTTTGTATGGGGTTTGTTCATATGTAGCTTGTTCAATAGAGTATTGTGGTTTTGACGTTGCATCTTCAGGAGTAATGGTTTCTGATTCAATAACATGCAACTGTTGTTCTTTATCAGTTTTTAAATTTTGAAAATGTACTTGTACCTCGTCTTGAGTTTGAGGAACTTCAGTCGACTCTGCGGAACTGAGTATAGGCTTAAATCCACTTTCTACAACTGGTTCAACCAACACAGACACCGGTTTTCTTCTCTCGTAATAATTTTCCGTTATTGTCGCAGGTGGTTTTCTCGCTTGCAATTGTTGATTTACGTAAAAAGGCTGTGGACGGAGAGAAGGTCTCGTTTTTATATAAATAGGTTCTTTTTGTGCTATTGCAGGTAAACTATAGTGTTGTTTTGATGAAAGAATATTAGAACTCTGAATGGGTGGAGTCTGCTCATAAGGAATTAACTTGTATTTTGGTCTTTCTGGTTCAGAGAAATATTGAACATTCGGTAAATAATCTTCATTTTGATATAAATTCAAGAATGGTTTTCGTGGAGGAGCAGAAAAAGGAGCACTCGGAGCCTTGATTTGTTTCGGAATATAGTAATCATATGTAACATCTCTGTCATAAACGTTTTGTTCGGATAGTTCCGGAGGATGAGTGGTTTTTATTTTTGATGGATTTTGATAAACAACAGGTACAAAATCCTTATAAAAGAACTTATTTGGATTCGATGAAGCTATGTTAAATTTTGTTAAGCGATTTCCTTGATATATTGGAACATTCTTGAACCTTTGTGGAGTGTATATTATTTTCGGTTGACGTTCAGTTGGTATAATTGTTCCGGCTTCGACTATTTTTGCTTTTTCAACTTGAACATTGTTATCACTATCATAAGATTCTGTTGTTGGTGTCACTAAATCGTTAGCATAATAAAACGTCATATAAGGTATAAGTCTTCTATATCTCTCATTTATTGCCAACTGGGAAGAATTTGCTTGGAAAACCTTATTTGTTGTAATTGTATTTCTTTGAAGTGTTTCATGCTTAACAATCGTTTCCGTATTCCTTTTTTGTGCATCGACCATCATTCCCCCAATCATTTTCGTTTCTGGACTGTTTCCATTTGGTGAGATCGTTATCGTCGTAACAAACGTGGGTATTACTGAAACAAAGATATAAAAATTAGACCTTAATTTGAGAACCTTTTTTTAAAATAAAAATTATCGTAACGCAAACACTTAAATTGAACCGAAAGTCCATGTAGAATAATTAAAGCATTGCTGCGATTACACAACGAATTAATGCATGTGAGTTTGTTATTCATGCTGGATAGTTCTAGATCCTAATCAATTTTATTTTATTTTTTAAATTAGGTCGACATACAAGCGTACGGCTTACCTGATGGTAAGCGATTACCGTAGCTTGTGGACACCTGCAACACCAGAAGCATCGCAAGTGCATTGCCGACCCTACGCCCAATCTCTTAAGGAGCTCTCTGGTCACCTTACTCATCACAAGAACACACACAGCTTGAAAACAGTATTATTTAGCTGTGATCTGTAAGGTTGAGGTACTTCCCAGTCGGGCTGCTCCAGTTTTTCAGCAGGATATATCCTGCTGTGCCCTACCTCAGGTAAAAAACCGCTTTTATGTTTTGATCTTACAACCAATCATTTACAAGAAAAAGGGGTTTTAAAACGTCTTAAATAGTGGCTAAATCATCAATGTAGGGAAAGCCTAAGCCCTAATAACCATAAAACTTTAGACTAATAGGGCCAATATGGGTCAACCGTATTTTTAAGTACTTATTTTGGTGCTTAGAATTCGAAAATGGAATATAGCCAAAACGCATCATTTGACAAGGTTTTTTTTTACTTATTTTCAAACCCACAGTAGACTTAATTAAATTAAATTATTACATAGTAGTTACAGTCCGGCAGCAGTAAGAATCCGTTCCTAGGTAAATGAAGTAGAAGGAAATTGTGAAGATAAGGTTTAAATTATTGAAGTAAAACTTATAACCTTTAATAAATAATATATTAATAAGATCCGAATCCTGTAGATATTATACTCGTATATTTATATTATAACAAAGAAGTACTTATAATAAAGACAATGTTCGCGTAGAGTAAGCAACGGAACTGTCAAGCCCGTTTTTTCCGTTTCTGCAGTCTCTACATATTGCTATGTGAAAAAATACATATTACTACTAATATATTTAAAAAAAACTATTCATATATAAATACCAATGTGTGGGTATATTTTATTGTATTTTTAGTTACCACTTACCTACTAATGACAAACAAAATTTACGATTTAAGTCACTGGGTTATGAGGACTATATACGTTTACGTACCTACCTATACTTTCTATTGACTATACAATAAACTATATTGCTAGTATACTTATTTAAAAGAATGAATGTGTTTTTTTTTTGTGCATCATTTTTAATATTTATATTAATAAGGTTATCGTTTTGTAAGAAATACTTCACCTACACTAATGTAGGTTATTTAAGAACATATTTTTGAACCTTCTTCGCCTATTGACATTTTCATTCTATAACTTTACATATACTGTCGTAACCTCTAGGTATATCACGATTCACGACTATGTTATTTTAGTATTTGGAAGTATTTAGTTAGTAGTAGAAATAGATTAAATACGATTGCTACTCTTAAGAGTTTCTCAGTCTATTAATTATTACAAAATATGTATTTATTGCGATTTAAATTATTAAAATAGTTATTTAAAAAAATGTTATATAACACTTATTTAATTAGTGTATATATTTACACTAATTAAATAGTTAAATAAGTATATATAAGTATACACTAATTAAATAATAATAAAAAACTAGCCCGTTGACGCAGTGACCCTGCTGTCTGCTCCGAGGGTTGTGGGTTCGATTCCCACCCCGAGTCTGGGTGTAATATAAATATTGATTTATATATTTATATATGTATTATTTATAAGTATGTTTATCGAAAAAAAAATGTAGGTATATACCAGTCAGCTGTTGCCTATAACACAATTTAGGAATAGACGACCGTGTGTGTATTGTGTAGATTTTTATTTATTTGTTTAAATAAGTGTTATTATATATAATGAAACACTATTAATGTTGTGATAGGATGTTCGTATGAAAATTATACCAAGATATATATCATGCTCGTATATCCGATGGTTTTATTTTTCACTTATATTTTAGAAAATTATACATTACTTTAAACTGCTAATAAACTAAAAAATGATCAATTTCAAAAACAACTACAACAAGTTGTTCAATTTTTATTTGTTAAATTAGCGACCTTTGACAATTGGTTAATGTAACGCATTTATTTTTTATGTAATCACAATTGCAATCATTACCTCGACGTGGTCTATAACTGTCCTTAATAGGTACCAACTCGGTTGTAACTTGTATTGCGGTCCGTATACCTACATGACTGTATTTTTGTGAATGGCGGAATCATTTGTTCGTAAATCGCTACGGCCAAGGTCATACGAATGTTATTTTATACAATAAAATCATATCAATAATACCAACAGCTCTCATTACTTTCTTAAAAGATAAGGTGTTGACGTAGCTTAAATTACGTTAATTCTAACCGTATCGCATGTCACGCATGTGTAACATAATATTTACAAAGATTTGCGCAAACGATATGTACCTACCTACGAATCAGATACCAATATTTTTTTTTTAAGTAAACCTTTACGTACGCTTGACTTGGGGAGTAGGCTGGTGAACGCTTACCACAGAGTACTATGGTATAAACAGGCATTATGAAAAGAACGGGAACGGGAGCATTATGAAAAGTGTGATCGTGCGAGGCGAACGGAAGTTGAGAGGGAGATATAAGTTAGTGAAGATAAAAAGAGAGAGAGTTACGTTTCGTATATTACTGTAGGAGTTAAGAAGTTTTACTCCAGTCATGTGGTCTAAAATAAGTATACTCGTTTTTTATTATAGACATTTCAAACAACCTTCTTACTGTGTAGATTACGTACATTACTATGTAATATTATGTTGAATATTGGTATTATTATTATGTATTTAATTTATTATAACTTTTACATTAACCTCAATGTCTTAGGTTTAATGTGTGGAATAAAACAATCCTTAAAACACTGGTTGTCTTACACTTAGACAATTAGTCACGAATTATCGTAAATGTCGAGACGTGTCGTTTATTGTTCATTCAATATCATCAATATGTAAGGAAATCAAGAAAATAAAGGTGCAATACAGCCAATACCAGGTAATTACAGTGTTTATGAACAATTGAACATATCGTATAGTGTAGATATGTATATGTCAACACTAGCGCTGTCATACGCAATTAGAAAGGAATTTATAAACAACAAATGCAACGATCGCGCCACCTAGCACATCGTTCGATAGTCATCTACCCTCATTTATTACATTACTCGAGCTATTCTGACGTGTACGAAACGAACGGTGCAACCGCCGCTAAGGCAGTCTTGGCTCTGGCTTGGCACGATACACTTGTTGTATCCTGCTAGTAGTTTAACCTAGACTCGTTCAATAATTAATTTGTGCAAACTAATTAATTGTTATCTATTACGATTAATTTGGCTAGACGAGGCGTATAACTCTAGCAGTGAAGGTGAGCGTTGATGCGCATCTCAAAGGGGATCTCCTTAAACCTACACCTGGGTCGCAAGTCCTAGGCACTGCTCTGAGTTACTCCCTCCGCCACACGATAGGCTCGATCGGAACGCTGAAGAGCGCGCACGCATCCACGTGTTCGGTGGACGTTACAATTTCGTTATACTCTTTTTAAGTACTACCTACATAATATTGTAAAGAGTGCGAGTATAACCTACGCCCGCGCCCTGCAAATATAGAAAAGGAGCTTCCAATTTAGTCGAAAGACTACATATACAATTTTTCTTTTAACAAAATATTTAATATTTATGACCTATTAGTATTTAAATTAGGCTTTATAATTAGTATGCCAAAGATATATTTATATTTTGCAAAAAAAAAAAACACAATAGCCAGCTACATTAAACTTTATACATAGGTATTATCACTTTATAGTTATTGTGTTATAACAGAATCTAATTATGCCACTGCTAGCAGACAAAGGCCTCTTTGATTAAACACATTCAGAGTTTAGTTCACCACTCTGTTCTAATACAGATTGAATTTACACACATTATAATTATATTTCTTTACAGTGTTTTTATGCTGTGCCAAGTACATATCTTTTTAATTTTAAATGGTTAATTCAAATAAATTTATTTTAAAATTGAGAGATAGCCTAGCCTAGGTTTTATATAAACATATTCCCCTACCAACTGTCCATTTATTCCCCTGTTCCTTGTTAAAATGAACATTTTTTGTTCGGTTTAATATCATCATCATCACTTCAACCTAATACAGTCCACTGCAGGACATAGGCCTCAACAACTTCGCGCCAAAAATGGAGTGAACTCGTGTGTTTTTGTGTTTCGGTTTAATATACTATGGCATTATTTACCTACTTCTCTATGTTACTGTGTAATTATTTATTCAAATTCAAATACCATAAAGAAACGTGTCTAAAACTGCACAGATATTCTATTCCATCGCGATTTTGCACACTTACGGTCTTACTTATAAACGTTTCCTAATTTTTAATCAATTGCTTAGCAACGGATTAGCAAAAACCTCACTTATAAACACTATTTAGCGTTAAGAAGTCGTTAAGTAGTGTTTAAATAGCCGTCAAATTTAAACACTGTTTAACTCCTGCTAAGCGGCAAGATGGCGGATTTCACATAAATCAGCTGTTCTATTGTGACGTTTGATCTACTTACTTGCGTGTATTTGTTAGAAAAAAAAATTTATCATTCTTTGTTCGTTTCTTAACTAAGTAACAGCTAATCAACGTTTATAAGTAAACAAAAGTTAAACATGGATTTGTAGCTTAACGGTCTTACTTATAAACGTTTCTTAATTTTTAATCAATTGCTTAGCAACGGATTAGCAAAAACCTCACTTATAAACACTATTTAGCGTTAAGAGGTCGTTAAGTAGTGTTTAACCTTTTGACCGCCACGCCTCAAAACCATTCCCGTGCCCTGTATGCCAAGGCATAAAATAAACAAAAATACCTACGAAAAAAATAGTGCTGCCAAGAGTCGTTATCGAGTACCACACAGTGACTTGTTTTTGTTGGTTTTTATGCAATAAATGACTACTTATATAATTTAGGAAGGTTTATTTTTTTATATTTTTCTTGTGTTATCTTGCACTCGTTATATATACTTACAACAACATAAATAAAAAACAAACATTACAAAAATAATCGTAGTAAAGCACAACACTCTTTTCTATCGCCATGACGTCATTGTCACGACTGGACGACTACGGCGCAGCTGACCTACGGTTATGAAACTCTCTTTAGAGACGTGCTGTGTCGCACGCAAGGAAGCCGCAGGCTATATATCGATTTCGAATCGAATCGATATATACATGAAAAGTAATTTAGAAAAAAATTAACCGAATTCAAATTTGTAATTTTTAACCGACTTCAAAAAAGGAGGAGGTTACTCAATTCGACCGATTCGATATATATTTTATATTTTTTTTATTTATGTCCGGGGATAACTTTGTCGTTTATGAAACGATTTTGATAATTCTTTTTTTGTTGGAAAGGAGATAACCCCGGTATAGAACCATGCTAAGGAAACCAGGATTTTATAATGAGATCTCGAAAATCTGCATAACTTTTACTAGGTGCACCGATTTTGATGATTTTTAATTTAATCGAAAGCCGATGTTTATCATGTAGTCACATTTACATTTCATCCAAACCCGATTACAACTTTTTGATTGATCTTTGATAATGCGTATATACTTGACTATTTTTTCGTCTACCTACGTTGTATTACTTGTCGATATAATTGAAGTTAGTTTTTTCGTTTGCCTGCAAACACAATTATTATCTTATTAGATAATAGTTTATTATTTAAGGTTCGTTAGAACAGTATTCCACTGTGCCCCGTTCCATAGCCGAACTATATATAAATGAACTTTCCCACAATTGTCTCAAATGATTAAAATTAATGAAAAAAAAAATTATCATTTACCTATTCTTTAAACTTTTTTACTAAAAAGAAAGTACTTTGAAAAGAAATCTCAACTTTTGAACAAGAATAATTGTGTTTGCTCGAATACAACGTAGATCGACGAAAAAATAGTCAAGTAACTACGCGTTATCAAAGATTACTCAAAAAGTAGATATCAGATCTCAATAAAATTTATATGTGACCACATGATAAACATCAGCTTTCGATAAAATTAAAAATTATCAAAATCGGTACACCCAGTAAAAAGTTATTACGGATTTTCAAGAGTCCCTACGCGCTGTAATTGGTCGAAGCGTTACCACACGAATTAGTTTAGAATTCAAATTTTTATCGACACTGTTCCATAGTGCCCCGTGTGCCATTGTTCCCCAACTCAGTAGTTGATCCGATGAAGCAAATTAATATAATCGGTGCGGTCGATGCCAGCCTTAGTTTAAAAGAAATATTTACATTCGTTAAATATTTTTTTTGCTTAGGTAGCAAATAGTACTAAAACAATACTGAGTAATTAGGTAGCAATATTTCAAATCAAATATTTCACGACACACGACACGACATGGGTCTTAGAAAAAAAGCTTTTATGAGAATGGGGGTTAGAGATGATATTGATGCTGCCAGATGATTTTGAGAATGAGAAAGAAAATCGTAATTTCGCTCTTAACCTTAGATAAAAAAAAATGAAAAAAATATATATATATATTTTATTGTATATTATTAAAATCATCGACACCTTCCAAAATGCGACGATGTTCTAAGGTATCGCTCGTCTTGCACTTCACTAGTTTTCTCGCTATTCGCTTATGACGTCATCAGCGTGTCGTCTATAGTTGACAACGGCGTGTAGAGAACGGATTAATGACTACGCGCTAGAGATGCGCCAGATTTGAGATATCAAATTTATTATGGCGATTTGATTGATTTTAGTTGATTTGATTTTTTATTCATTTGCTATTTATGTGTTAGCTGATGATAGTTTTATGTTTTTTACCTTCTGTTTTATTCAAATATTAAATTATTTATAGAAAATATAACACGTTTGAGTTGAATTTTGAATAGCTGATTGCAAAAATGACTTGTAATTATGATTTTTTTAAAGTGCAATAAAGAATATATAAATATTCTATACCATTTTGACTAGCCCGTTGGCGCGGATTGTAGTGACTACAGGTCAACGGTGCTTTCTGCTCCGGAGGTTATGGGTTTGATTCCCACCCCGAGTCTGGGTATAATATATATTTATTTATATGTATGCTTATCAAAAAAAAAATATATAGCTATACCAGTCAGCTGTTACCTATAACACAAGCATTAAGTTGCTTACTTTAGGAACAGATGACCGTGTGTGTATGTTGTAAATATTTATTTATTTATACCTGTTGCGTCACATCCCTAGCGGTCAACTATAGACGACTTCGGCGTTCTGGACATATCATTTACGTGGAATAAGAATGCATGTTTTTATTTCAATGTTTCTCAGTACGTGTAGCTCTAAAAGACTTGTTTTTTATAGTCAAATGTTGCGGGGATATTCTATTTTCATAAATGTTGAATTAAAATACTAGAAATATATTTTTAATAATTTTATTTAATATTTTTGTGGTCCGGGTTTTTTGTCACCTATAGACGTCGCTGGCGCACAGGACTCGCGAGCCCTTGTCAAGTATAGGTGACTACGGCGGTCAAAAGGTTTTAAATAGCCGTCAAATTTAAACACTGCCGAGGCATAGTTTAACTCCTGCTAAGCGGCAAGATGGCGGATTTTACATAAATCAGCTGTTATATTGTGACGTTTGATCTACTTACTTGCGTGTGTTTGTTAGAAAAAAAAAATTATCATTCTTTGTATGTTTCTTAACTAAGTAACAGCTAATCAACGTTTATAAGTAAACAAAAGTTAAACATGGATTTGTAGCTTAAGAGCGGTTTAACTAAGCGGTGGCTAAGTATAATTGCTTAGCGAGATTTTTATAAGTAAGACCGTAAGAGCGGTTTAACTAAGCGGTGGCTAAGTATTGCTTAGCGAGATTTTTATAAGTAAGACCGTTATAGTTTATAATAATATATAATGGTACACCCAGTAAAATGTTATGCGGATTTTCGAGAGTTTCCCTCGATTTCTCTGGGATCCTATTATCAGATCCTGGTTTCCTTATTATGGTACCAAACTAGGGATATCTCCTTTCCAACAAAAATAGAATTATCAAAATCGGTTCAGAAACGACGGAGTTATCCCCGAACATACATAAAAAAATATACACGGTCGAATTGAGTAATTACTCAGGAGGAGGTTAACCTCCACCTTTTTTGAAGTCGGTTAAAAATACACTAACGGTCTTACTTATAAACGTTTCTTAATTTTTAATCAATTGCTTAGCAACGGATTAGCAAAAACCTCACTTATAAACACTATTTAGCGTTAAGAAGTCGTTAAGTAGTGTTTAAATAGCCGTCAAATTTAAACACTGTTTAACTCCTGCTAAGCGGCAAGATGGCGGATTTCACATAAATCAGCTGTTCTATTGTGACGTTTGATCTACTTACTTGCGTGTATTTGTTAGAAAAAAAAAATTATCATTCTTTGTTCGTTTCTTAACTAAGTAACAGCTAATCAACGTTTATAAGTAAACAAAAGTTAAACATGGATTTGTAGCTTAAGAGCGGTTTAACTAAGCGGTGGCTAAGTATTGCTTAGCGAGATTTTTATAAGTAAGACCGTTAATCAGTAAAAAACATTACACACACTACCATGTATTTGACAAATACACGCATGTATACTCTTTTTTTTTATTATATCGAAGTAGGTATCTATAGAAGTAGGTATAGTCTGACTTCAAAACCTTAATAATGTATAAACTTATAATTTAAATTAATTATGGTAGAATTTCGACCACTAGCGGTCTTACTTATAAACGTTTCTTAATATTTAATCAATTGCTTAACAACGGATTAGCAAAAACCTCACTTATAAACACTATTTAGCGTTAAGAAGTCGTTAAGTAGGGTTTAAATAGCCGTCGAAATTAAACACTGCCGAGACATAGTTTAACTCTCGCTAAGCGGCAAGATGGCGGATTTCACATACATCAGCTGTTCTATTGTGACGTGATCCACTTAATTGCGTTTGTTTGTTAGAAAAAAATATTATATTTGTGCTTAAAGCATGGATGGATTGGAAGATCTTTGTGATTTCCAAAATGAGAGTAGCTGATTTTGATGAGAAGAAAATTATAAAAAATGTTATTTTGGTATATGTACCGTTTAAGCATACATATGAATAAAAAAGCGGTTATTTTAATATTACAAACAGCCACACTAATTTTATTTAGTTGTATAGATGACAATTTAATTAGAATACAATAAACACAATAAAATTCGTTCATTTTCTTTTAATTTTCTCATTTTAATTTTCCAATTATTTTAATATTACAATTATTTAAATATTACAAACAGATACTCCAATCTTATTTATTTGTATAGATGAAAATTTAATTAGAATACAATAATCACACTAAAACTCAATAAAATGTTTACAATAAAACTCATTATTTTTTTTAATTTTAATAAATTAAATGAAAATGTTGAAAATTAAATAAGTACTACTATTAAAAATGAAAGATAAAAAATTATTAAGATAGAAATTCCCGCTATAAAATATACCTACTAAATGAGCGTTATCTGTCAAATTCACGACACTCGGACATTGTCATAGATGATATAATATGGAAAAAATAGAACTTTTAACAATTTCGTTCATTCAATTTCTCTATCTAATCGATTATTTTAGGTATAATCTGTGCCAGCCATCTATGTATCGTTCTTTGTTCGTTTCTTAACTAAGTAACAGCTAATCAACATTTATAAGTAAACAAAAGTTAAACATGGATTTATAGTTTAAGAGCGGTTTAACTAAGCGGTGGCTAAGTATTGCTTAGCGAGATTTTTATAAGTAAGACCGTAGGTGACTAGTGTTAATAATTATTAAAAAAAAAATGTATTATATAAATTTATTTTAAAATATCTAACAATAAAAAACGTATTGTTAAGTTCAACTTAAAGTACCTATGTTGCTGTCTTTGAAATAGAGACTATATTTGACGTATATATTCCAATCTACAGGAATATTTAACAAGCACGAATAAATGTACTTAGTGTTGTAATGTCGCGTAGGTACATTTGTAGGTAAGATTCGTGCAGCCATGCGGTGTAACTGAGGAGCTCGGTGCATATCACTCGAGATAACTTAGCACATCGGCCCTGTCTGTCGGTCACGGCTTGCGAACTCACGCACAGCCTGGTACGCCACATAGATACAGGTACCTATTATGCCTATTACGCTTGCATCTTATTTAACTACACACTTATAGTATTTGCTTTGTTTGGCACCTACATTGCTACTTTACACTTATTATATTTAGATAGTCTGTACGGTCTAATATATATATGTATATGGTCTAAAGGTATGCATAGCTCGGTGACCTAGATTTTTATTTAATTTTCTTTTGTACAAACTTTGTTCTGCCTTATTAACAACACAAAAAAAAATGTCCGATAGGTATGTCATTATTTTGTTGCTCTGGTGTGGAACTTCTACGCATACATGCATATCTGCGATTCACATTAATTTGTCAAACTGGAAATATCTATAATAAACTTGGTTATAGGTCGAATTTAAACTAATATGGGAATAGTTGTGTTTGATCGCAAACGAAAAAAAAACCGACTTCAATTACATCGACAAGTAATACAACGTAGGTAGACGAAAAAGTAGTCAAGTAAATACGCGTTATCAAAGATTACTCAAAAAGCTGTATTCAGATCTCGATGAAATTTAAATGTGACCACGTGATAAGCATCAGCTTTCGATTAAATTAAAAATCAATCAAAATCGTTAACTACACCCAGTAGAAAGTTATGCGGTATAATACAACGTAGGTCGACGAAAAAATACTCAAGTAAAAACGCATTATTAGATATAACTCGAAAAGTACTTGTGTTGTCGAAAAGTGTTTGAGTTGTACCTTTTATTTTTTTATAATCGAAATCGGTCCACTTATTCAAAAGTTCTGATGTAACATACATAAAGAAATACAATTGAATTGAGAACCTCCTCCTTTATTGGAAGACGGTAAAAAATAGAAAAAAAACTATTAATACATAAAAGATAAGGAACTTTTTTTAATGTGATGACACGACAATTTTCTAATGTATTTCTTATGTGTTAGAAAGCTAATTACGTAATACTTGACATCGAAGAATCTTAGACACGTACCTACTCGTATGTAGCTTATGTTAACTAATAAAACGATATGTGTTACGAGCTGTGGCTAATTAACTGAAAGTAAAAATGTATAAAGATAGGATTTCTAAAAATTGCTGTAATATCAAATATGTACCAAGGTAACCAACTAAACATTTATTTTTGCCCTTGAAGCAATTCGCCCAATTAACTGGTGCCTATAAAATGAAGCCATTTATCCTCTTAAGAGTATTGTTATCTACGCTGCGTCGATCGATTGTTAAATACTAATAAAATGTTTTGTTATGATTTGAAATGAGTAATCGCGAACTTAATGTTTATTAAAAATAGAGAATTATGAAGGTTATTGAAATACTTCAATTCTTAATTTCTCCGAAGAAAACAAATTATACCGTCGTACATCATTTGCTTACATAAAATAAACTGGTTTAATACTTTTACATTTAGTAATATAAATTGCTATCGTATTTCATAAATTTACTCTTGATACCAAAATTATCTAACAATTTTGAATGCATTAGTATAATAGCTATCATAGACTTATCGATGAATAAATACATAGAGTAATTAGGGGTAACCGTGCGCAGTGGGTAAGCGAGCGCACCGTGTATATCTCCGGAATGAGGTGCGCGGGAGGGGTGGTTTGTTTGAGTGAAAGAAAGACACCGTAGCGACCAACTAATTGTGACATGACATTGCACCGCATGATGTTTTATTCACTTCTGATGCGTTTTTAACTAAATTTATTACTTTCATTGGTAATTTTTGGCATTTTGGAAACTCGTGTTGCATCTATGTTTTGAATCCAGTAAAGGTAAGTCATATTTTGCTTGATAATAAGCATATTGTAGTAGATTTGTGAAAAATAATATTCAGGTTATGTTCGCTGCCTAAATCTGTATCAACATTTATTTGTATTTTGACTTCCTGGGGAAAGTGTGCGCGGGTAAGTGTGCGCACGTGTACAGTTACCCGTGCCCTCATAAATTTTTAGATGGCATAATTCCTTATATGATTTACAGATAAAATTCTAATTACACCTCTTAAAGGTGCTTATGTATTTTGATTTCTTTATGTTACAGTGTTGATCATCATGCCGCGAATATGGAAAAAACCTGAACTAGCACTAGTGACAGAACAACAACTTGCTAGGGCTAAACAACTTATCCGAAATGGAAAAAGTAAACGAGCTGATGCTACCGCCATAGGCATAAGTAAATCCTGCACAAGAGGCTTAAACTGAATGAACTCGCAAATTCAATGGATCATTTTATGCCAACATTCGATAATGAACAAGAGCTTCCTCTTGTCGTTCATTATAAGAAAATGGATGAAATATTTTTTGGACTCACCATAATTGATTTATGGAGATTGGCATATGATTATGCATCTGTGAATAATATCGATAACATATTTGATCATTCTTCAAAAATAGCAGGGCGTGACTGGGTTGCATGTTTTTTAAAACGTCACGCTGAACTAGTCATCCGACAATCTGCAGTAACCAGTCTGTCTCGAGCTCTGGGGCTTAATAAAGTTCAAGTTGACCGATTCTACAAAAACTTAGAAGAATTGTATGAGAAATACAAATTTCAGCCGTCGCATATTCAATGTAGATTAGACTGGTATGAGGACAGTGCCAAAGAAAACTCCAAAGGTGGTTACTAAAAAAGGAAAGAAGGTAGTGGCTAAAGTTGTATCCGCAAAGAGAAGTGTCACCGTGACAGCAGTCTGCTGCATGAGAATTAATGGCCAATATATCCCACCAGCATTTACTTACCCTCAGAAAAGACCCCGTGATGATTTAGCGGACGGAGGCTCATCACAAAGTATTTGCATGGTGTCTGACAGTTAACTTTGTGATTGCGATAAATATGATTGAGCTCGAAAAAATATACCAAGTTAAATTACCTTTGTGACTAAAAATGAAGACTGAATTAGTAATAGGAATTTCCAGACAGTATTGTCCCCAAAATAATATTTTTGTAATTGTATGTCTTTTTACTGAAGAATGCGTTTACTTACCCCATACGCGTTCACTTACCCCATAGTGATGCGCACAGTTACCCGCAATATGGGTCAAGTGAACGCATTCCGATTTTTTCTCTTTAATTGTTTGTTGCATAAAGATTTACTTTTAATTCGTTTAATTTTTAATTTCCATTTATAGGCTAATAAATGCTCTTTTCAAGGATAAACTTTGTATTTCTTTAGCTTTAATATTTAAGACACAGTATCGTATGAAAGGCAAAAGTGCGCACAGTTGCCCCGAATGACTCTATGTAGTTAGTTACATACTAACTGATATTGCTACGTAGTATTTACTGAGTAAACGTTTCAACACTGTGGTAAACCTAAGTAGCGCAATATACGTAGGTACATTTTGAGTTAAGGTCATTTTTGTATCATTTTTCTAAAGTTTTGATTTTCCAGATCCATTGTCACGCTGTTTCTAACGAGCATAGAAAGCATGTTATTAAGGAGAAAGTGAAGCACGACCATGGCAGGGAAATGACGCCAAAAGTTATTACATAAACTGAATCGTGTTTACTGATTAGGTGAGATTGTGTGTAGCGGTAACGCATAAATCACGAGGCTATTACTGTGATATTGTAATTGATAGTTTTTAATCTTGAAAAATCCGGAAACCTTTCTATAAGATTTTTTGGTCAAATACATACTTTTATACCTTTATAGAGGCGTTTATTATAATCAAATGTTATAAATTAGCGTATCATCCAATGCACAATATATATATTTATAGACTGTATTAAGAATTAATTAGATTGATAACAACTCATTGTTCTATTAAAACATGCAATAGACTCACCTACATACTTTTAACCTTTTTATTTTTTCATTTAAGTTTTGCTTAAAGGAACTCATAAATAATTGTAGGTATTAGTTATTTCATTTCCTTAGTCACTCCATTCTCTCATCAGAATCTTATTACAGTTTGAAAGCGAATAATAATAAATTAGGTTTTGCCTTGGAATAATTTATGGTAGAACTTATAACATCTATCAGTTGCGAGATTAGTATTCGTGTAGCTTGCGAAATCGTCCACCTCATTGCCTTTCTCTCTAATTTACATTTGTTTATAGTGAAATGGTTTTCGTTCAATTCCAGACTCCCGACATCTAGGTACTTCTACTGCATACAAAATCTTATGGTATGAAAATATAAAGAAATTCGCTGCAATGCAAAGCTGAGATTCGTACCTGGAATTTTATTGTTATTATTTATACTGTACATAGAGGTATAATAACATTTTTATAACTTTACCGCTGAATAAGTTAATTGCGTTATTTAATAGGAGATTATGTAGGTCGACTTAACCGACACGTACTACACAAACTACACATTCACATGTGTCTGTGAGTAAACATATGACGTGACGTCATACTACTATATGACTTACCACATAAGCTACTTAAGCTTAAACAAAATTAATATGTCCTAAGCACGTGGTCGATCTCACAAACATGATAGAATTCATTATGATATTTATTTACAGTCGTGACGTATTCATAAATAAGTATAAGTACAAAGTTTTGTCAGAATAATAATCAAAACTAATTATATGTTTTTATATTTTTTATTAAAAAATTTTTTTCTTTTTTTTGATAGATGTCATAAATTTTGTATTTTGTATTTGTATTCTGCTTTAAAATTTGTTTAAAATTTATTTTGTTACGTGAACATTGTTTTTGATTCTATTAGTTCTTTACCTATGAAATTGCCGTTTCGTCGTACTAGCTATTTCAAAATAAAAAAAAATCGCTAAGAACTCGAATTTCAAATTATTTTTATTTTAAAAGTATAGAATTCTTTTTTTTATAATTAGTCATTTGTTTAATGGTTAGCGTTCTGTTTACATCGCATTTGTACGTTTACGTCATCATGGATATGTTAAAAATTTGAGTGATTATGGAGTACGAGTTCCATCGTGGTAGTAAAGCGGCAGAAGCGGCACGCAACATCAACGACGCTTACGGTGCGAACACTACTAACGATCGTACCACCCGTTATTGGTTTGCTCGCTTTCGTTCCGGAAATTTTGACCTAAGAAATGAACCACGTGGTCGGCCGGAAATGTTGGTCGACAATGACGAATTAAAGGCGATTGTGGAGGCTGATGATTCTCAAACTACAACTGAATTAGCCGCAGCTTTCGAAGTTAGCACTAAAACAATATTGGTCCATTTGCGTCAAGTTGACAAGGTAAAGAAGGTCGATAAATGGGTGCCTCAAGAATTGAATGATCGCCAGCGCGAAATACGCGTTTAGACGTGCCTTGCACGGCTCAACAGACACACAAACCAAGGCATATTGAATCGCATTGTTACTTGTGACGAAAAATGGATTCTATTTGACAATTACAAGTGCTCAGCTAGTTGGTTAGATCCTAGTACAGTACCTAAACTTATGCCCTAAACGAAAAATAACCCCTAAGAAAGTGATGGTAATTGTTTGGTGGTCTAGCAGCGGTGCAATTCATCACAGCTTCCTACCAAACGGCATGAGCATGACTGCAGATGTGTACTGTAAAGAACTAAACAAAATAATGAGGAAACTCGCACGTCTCCAACCAGCTTTGGTCAATCGCTCGGCTCCGCTGCTCCTGCACGACTACGCGCGACCTCATACTGCACAGCAGACGGTCTCCAAGTTACATAATCTGGGGTTTTAAGTTCTCCGTCGCCCACCGTACTCACCAGATCTTGCCCCTACAGACTTCCACTTTTTCCAGAATTTAGATAACTTTTTGGCGGGAACAAAATTAAATACCCGAGAGGCAGTACAAAATGCCTTTGAAGAGTTTGTTGTCTCCCGTCAAGCAAAGTCTTTCAAGAAAGGCATCAGTAATTACCACTATGTTGGCAAAAATTCATTGATTCCATGGGTAATTTACTTTGAATAATAAAAATAAAAAATATAGAAAAAAAGTGCGTTAACTTATTTCATCAAAAACGGCAATTTCATAGGTAAAACCCTATTATTATTCTAAAATAAAAAGTCGGTGGAGATATCGAAGATTTTATCGTTATTTCTTTCGATATTCTCATTCGCTAAACAATCATTCAAAAAGCAAGGCAAACATGTGGGAATGAGGAAAGGGTGATTCCCAGACCCATGAGGCTTCGATACTCAGTGCGTCAGTTCAATAATCTTCTTATTTACTTTAAATTGGGAAAATTTGAAACAAGTAAATGAAAAAGAGAATTTTGAATCAGGAGAAAAGAGAATGTTAAAGGCTGTCTGTACCCTGAGCTACTATATATACTGTTAAGAAACGTAACGTGGTGTATATTTTGAAGACTTATGGCAGTTGGCAGTGTATTTAGATTTTTATTACTTAATTCGAAAGTTTTTTAAATCGATTGTATAACAAAAGTGTAAAAATATATTTTAGTATTTTCAAAATTTTGCACTTATATTATTAACATATTTTCGCAATGATCGTCAACTTACCAAATAGGTACGTACATATTACTTTTTCCACATTCTGAACGCAGCATCGCATAAAACTGGGTCAAGATCTTATTTCGTTGTTTAATAAACATTTAATACATTTTAAAACCAGTCTATAACATCTTTAGATTATGTAATAAAAAAGAAATTAAAATGATTTATGTACGATTTCTATGTTTCGTCTTCGTACAGAACTATTACAGTCCGTACGCAGCAGTGTGATACTTATGCAATTCTGAGCAACTATAAAACTGGAAATAAAATGATTTTTTGCAGATGCAGAACCAGCAGTGGAGCAATGGGAACATCATAAGCTACAAAGTATCACTTTACGGTTTTAAATAGCTGCACGGACAAAACCGCAAGGAAAATCTAGTAAACAATACTTGTTTCTATTGTCCAACTTCAACTAGTTATAAGAATACTGACTTAATTGTAAGTTTCGAAGACGTACACCGACCATCTTTCTTCATAGTTTCCGTTCTTATCGTGATGGTGAAATGTAATTCTTTTAAATACTATTCATAAACGCAACGTAACAGAAACAAGTACGGCAATCAAAACTGAATTGTGATAGAATATTTGCATATTTGTTATCTTGCAGTATTGTGTTTATTTGTTTTACAATGGAAATAATTGCTTTGCAGTCACACGAAAATTTTTTGCCAGATCCTTATTCCAAAAAGTTTGTTACGTTTTTAACCGACTTCCAGAAAAGGAGGAGGTTCTCAATTCGATTGCATTTTTTTAACGTATGAATTTTTTTTTAATGGATGTTACGTCAGAACTTTTGATAGGGTCGAGCGATTTCGACATTTTTTTTAAATCGATAGGAGGCTCGTGTCATGTACTCGTGTCATTTAAATTTAATTGAGATCGAACAAATACTTTTCGAGTTATATCTAATAATGGGTATTTATTTCACTATTTTTCCATCTACCTACGTTGTATTACTTGTCGATATAATTGATGTCGGTTTTTCTTTTTCGTTTGCCTGCAAACACAATTAATTATCATTGCCTAAAAACAGGGATAAAACAACATTTTCTAAAAATGAATCATAGCTATATCCATTTATCGCCCCCGAAATCCCCTGCATACTTACTAAATTTTATGAAAATCGTTGGTGCCGTATAGTATTAGATTTATACGTAAATGTCCAAATATTTCTTAAATTTGTGTAATAACGGATGATTGCAGAATAATCTATATTAGTTTTTACTGTTTACATTAGAGATGCCACGAATATTCGGCAATTATTCGGTATTCGGCTATTCGGCCTCTTTTTTTCGCTATTCGGTATTCGGCCGAATATAGTTAACCATTTGGCCGAATACCGAATAGCAATTTTTTTAATTCCTACTAACTGTTTTTCCGCGACCTCGCGTAAATTATAGCCTATGTCCTTTCTAAGGCTCTAGAGTATCTGTGTACCAAATTTCATTTAAATCGGTTCAGCAGTTTGGGCGTGAAATCGTGATAAATAGATTTACTTCCTTTTTTTTTTTGTTTTTTCATAATTTATTACCAAATAAATTATGAAAAAACTCAAAATATTACTCACAAAGATATTTATTTAACCAAAAAAGGACTAACAAATTAATATTTAAAATCTACCAGTGGTAAGAAATAATCACAACAAACAAACTGCCAGTTTATTGTCTTCACTATAAATTTTATAATAGTTCCAAATAGGCGATTTTTTATTAAATTGATTCATTTTGCTTTTCTCGAACAAACGGTGATATTTCTTATGGTAATCAATCACATTAAATGTTATATTTTAGTATACAGTACGTACGTATGCACCAACAATCAATGAAAAATGAAATTATGAAACAAAATATTAGGTACTTCAGCGATGCAAGTTTAAACTCGTACGGTGACGAGTTGTGTCTTGTCGCCCGTGAAAAGTACTAAGTGTGGCCGAATATTCGGCTGCCGAATGTTCGGTGCTTCGGCCAAGAGCCTCGCCGAACATTCGGTATTCGGTATTCGGCCAAATTACTATTCGTGGCATCTCTAGTTTACATCTATTTTTACGAAGATAGGTTGTTTTTGCCAGTTTTGGTATTTCACTATACCTACATAAATATTTACACTAATTTACATTCCGATGTAACAGGTGTTTTGGTATCAACAACTTTCTAAGTAAATACTTCTCTTGTTTATAACAACTAGGAAACATTCAGTGACAAAATTTCTTCCAAAATGCGTAACATCTAGTGTAATAGTTTGTTCTAATATCATAACGCGTACCTAAAAACTAGTTTAATCTAGTAAAAACGTTCACACTAGAAATTATTTAAAGTTAATATATGCGTATGTTTATGCATGAAATAATCACATTGAATAACTCCTTTTAAAAATAAAAATTAAATATGCAAAATAAAACATACCTATATATTAGGTATATATATTAGCCACTCATCAAATTTACCATTTAACGTCCAATTGAAACAGGCTGTTTGTAGATAAGTTTATCCAGCACGCAAGTTACGAATAGATTTTAACAGCAAGAGATATGATTGGTCATTCTGGTCACCGTTTCAATTAAGAAATTGCCCCAATAAAGAAACTAAAACTTTTAGACTAACAATTGCGAATAGAAATATGTCATTAATGAGATAGAAATCGATGATGTAAAAGAATAATATATCGTAAACTTTAAACCGATGGATACAGTCATCTGTCAAATAGAGTTAACGGCAACTGGTGAAACAAGTCCTTATACTCGGTCAAATTGCAATAAAATAAGAATTCATCGTTAAGAAATTAGGAACCTACAAGTTTTCAACATATCAAGTTTCAAATACATTTTTTTGAACATTTTAGAACAGTATTTATTTTAAACTTCACATCACACTTCCAAAAAAATCACATTATTTTTTTATTTACCGTGTTTTGAGATAATTAGGTTTCACACAATCCGTGATGAATCGATCCAGTCAACAAATTAACATTTACGAATAACTACATGAAATCGATTAAAACATAAAAATTTATCGAAATCATTAAATATTCGGCCCTTACAGAGTCGCTAAATAAATCGAAAGGTAGTCTAGTTGCAGTACACGAGGAGTGTAAGGACGTACGAAACGGGAGAGTGGAGCGGCCAGCTGTCGTTGGGCTGGTTGTTGCAACCGGAAACTGGGTCGCCGACTCAAGACTGTCACCACAGCGCTCTGCTTTATCTGATCCACATTTTATTAGAAAGGTCGAGCGGCTACCTTTCATATTAACGTTAGTATCTACTATTCAAGACTAATTTCTAAGCTAAATATTATTATTATGTTTTGAAACAATACGTCATTAAAAAATAAATACATATACTTATAAGCGTATTTAATTACATATTTTAATGGCACAATAATAGCTCTTTACTGCATGCTTATGAATGTTCACATGGTACCTAGCTATGTGAAATTTTTAAATGTTTGGGTGAGTTTGTCTGTTTATTTAAAATCGCTAACTTAAAACATAATAAACGGTGAATATTATTTTTGTCGTTTATTATCCAATATAAATAGTCAATTTCAAATACCACATGCCGCAACAGACGCCGCGTTGGCGCAACGGTTACAGGATGGATGATGGATTGTACCTGTTGCGCTAGCGGTTGCGGGTTCAATCCCCGCACATGAAACATTTGTACAGGTGTTTACTGTGGTCTGGGTGTTTGTGCAGTCCTTATGGGTCTCCCCACCGTGCATCGGAGAGCACGTTAAGCCGTCGCATCCGTCCCGGTTGTTATCATGTAAACCTGATAGCGATCGTTACTCATAGTAGGGAATATATCCGCCAACCCGCGTTTGAGCAGCGTGGTGGATTAAGCTCTGATCCTACTCCTACACGGGGAAAGAGGCCTATGCCCAATAGTGGAATATTACAGGCTGTAGCGTAGCGTAGCGTAAATACCAAAAAATAGCAAAGTTTTTATCTGTACCTAAGTAGTATCGTCAGGTAATGTGCTGTTATTGTATCATTTGTATCCGAAAAAAAAATAAACATTTTTGATATGATATTAAAAATTGTTTAAAAAATAAACAGTTGCACACGCACTAAAAATTGGAAAATTTGTGACAGTTAATGTATGAAAAATCAATGCAAATCTAATTTCGAAATGTTGCGTCAATATTTTTCGACGTATTGTACCCAAATCGTACCTGTGTTCATAAACGTCGATACGTGGAATAAAAAGTTAACGCATCATAAAATCGACGCATTGTATAACCAAAAACTCAAAATCTACATGTTTTCGATACATCGAAGTGTATCAAGCATCACTACAATAGAACGGCATTTTATAAAATCGATAATGTCAATCATAAAGTATGATATTAAATTGATATAACACGATAACTTTATGACTTTCAAATATCGGGAAGCGGATATGCGATGTTATGTTATTTTGGCTTTCTCCGAACTTAATATACCTATGTAGTTACATTGTATTTCCTTTTATATCATATTAAATTGAGGAAATCCTTTACACTAATCTGTTATTATTGCCATAAATAAAGAGAAGAAACCTGACTCATGTACATGTCATGTCGTGTGTTATTAGATTTAGTATATGATTCAGTAACATCGTAGGCCAATAGAATCTAGTTTTGATTTACTTTAATAATCAGCTTAATTAAAAGCAAAATCGGAGATTAGGACCGGAGATTACCTACTGTAGATGTGGTTCATAAGTTTTACGTAATTGAATTTAGCAACAAACATCTATATTAGATATAACATTCTCGTAATACCTACATTACATGACTCGGATATAAAAAAAGATTTTTTAATAATAGTACACGTACCTATATCTATACTATATATATTATAAAGAGGAAAAATTTGATTTTACGTTTATTTGTAATGTATCAAAAAAAAAAAAACAGTTAAATGTACCATATTTTACGACTGAGTGGCGTAGGCTATACGGCCGACCGAAATCGTGTAATCTCGCGGAGAGCTAGTAAGTACCTACTTTTATAAATTACGAGCGACCTCTGTCCGTCCATATTTTTTACTAGATAAGTAATCACCAACATATCATATACTAAAACGTTATTTAAAACACGGTGCATTTGATGGTATAAGTATTATTCCGATCGATTTAGTAATTTTCGCAGTATAACCGAACGAAAAAACTGGCTCTCTATTTATTAGTATAAGATTAAAAATAGAAATACCTAAAGTTATGAAGGAAACTCAAAATTTACTTGACGGACATTCAGCTAATTAATACGTTATAATGATAGACTAGATGGTGGAATACAATCTATTATTATTAACCGTTGACATTGTAGTTGCAAGCCATATCTAAATAATGGTGGGAACAAAGCTAAGGTGGTTAGTGGTATTTACAATCGTGCATTTTATGAAAATAAAACAAGATACAATATTTCAATGATAGATAATGTACTTGTTTTGTAAATAACATAGGTTATAATCTATATTCTATATAATATATATAAACGCGAAAGGTCACTCATCACGAAATCTCCAAAACTATAACACCTACAAACTTGAAATTTGGCAGGTAGACTTCTTATAGGACGTAAACGTCCGCTAAGAACGGATTTTACGAAACTCGACCCCTAAGGGGGTGAAACGGGGGTTGCAAGTTTGTATAAAAGTCCTATGTTTTTGAAGTAAGAGACTTGAAATTTAAAATGTATGCCTTATAGATGATGAGCAGGTGTCCAAATAATGTATCTTTAGAAATCGACGCCCCTTTGGGGTTAAAACGGGGGATGGTAGGTTTACTCGCTCATCGCGAAATCTCTGAAACTATAACCCCTACAAACTTGAAATTTGGCAGATAGGCTCCTTATAGAGCGTAAACATTCGCTAAGAACGAATTTTACGAAATTCGACCCCTAAGGGGGTAAAACGGGGGTTGGAAGTTTGTATGAAAGTCCTATGTTTTTGAAGTAAGAGAGTTGAAATTTAAAATGTACGATCTTTAAATGGTGAGATGGTGTCCAAATAATGTATATTTAGAAATCAACTCCGTTTTGGGGTTAAAACAAGGGATGGTAGGTTGACTCACTCATCACAAAATCTCCGAAACTATAACACCTAAAACCCTTAAAATTTGGCAAATAGGCTCCTCATCTGCTAAGAACGGATTTTACGAAACTCGACCCCTAAACGGGATAAAACGGGGGCTAGAAGTTTGTATGAAAGTCCTATGTTTTTGAAGTAAGAGACTTGATATTAAAAATGTATGCTCTTTAAATGATGAGAAGGTGTCCAAATAATGTGTCTTTAGAAATCAACTCCCTTTTGGGTTTAAAACAGGGGATGGTAGGTTGACTCACTAATCACGAAATCTCCAAAACTATAAAAGCTACAAACTTGAAATTTGGCAGGTAGGGTCCTTATAGGGCGTAGACATCTTTTAAGAACGGATTTTAGGAAATTCGACCCCTAAGGGATACGGGGGTTGGAAGTTTGTATGAAACTCCTGTGTTTTTGAAGGAAGAGACTTAAAATTTAAAATGTATGCTCTATAGATGGTGAGGAGGTGTTCAAATAATGTATCTTTAGAAAGCAACTCTTTTTTGGGGTTAAAACGGGGATGGCAGATTGACTCACTCATCACGAAATCTCCGGAACTATAACAGCTACAAACTTGAAATTTAGCAGTTAGGTTCCGTATAGGGCGAAGACATTGGCTAAGAACTGATTTTACGAAACTCGACCCCTAAGGGGGTAACGGGGGTAAGGGGGTAAACGGGGGTTGGAAGTTTGTATGAAAGTCCGATGTTTTTGAAGTAAGAGACTTGAAATTTAAAATGTATGCTCTATAGGTGGTGAGGAGGTGTCCAAATAATACATCGTAATCTATATATATTAAAGAAAAAGTTCACTAACTCACTCATCACGAGAACTCAAAAACCACTGGATGGTCTATCCATCCAGGTTGGACAAAGATAAAATTTGGCGGTGAGGTAGATTATAGCTAGCAGACGTTCGTTAAAAACGGATTTTACGATATTCCACCGCTAAGGGGGTTTAATTGGGGTTGATAGTTTGTATGAAACATATACAGCCTAAAAATAAAAATAAAAATGTGGTGTATAGAGAGGTTTTATAAAAATAACTATTAAATGATACTAAATTATGCCTTTTAAAAAGTTACTCAGTTAAATAAGCATTTCAAGTGACTGAAAAAAAAATTTCAGTTAAACATCTTAATAGTAATGCATATCTTCATAACCACGCGGACGTAATCGCGGGCAACAGTTAGTGTATTATAAAACAAAGTCCCCAAAAGTGTATGTAATCGATTCGCTCAAAATCTACGGAACGGATTTTCATGGGGTTTCACCATTGGAGAGAGGGCTCCACCAACCATTAGCAAGAGGAAGGTTTACGGAACGGCTAAGCCGATTCTGATGAGAGTTTCACTGGAAGTTTACCGAGAAAACTTTGTGACACACTAATTTCAACGCGGGCGAAGCCGCGGGCACAGCTAGTTATTATATATAACTAACATATTTGATGATTTCGCTATAATATTCTTACAAATTTACAGAAAAAAGTAGGTAATAACTAAGGACATTGCGTCTAGTAATGATCAGGTTTTTGGAAATCCTTATAAATCAATTTTGGTAAGTGTGATTATTTATAAGATATAATCAAATAAACTATTTCTATTAGAAAAGGAAATGTTGTATAGAAACAAAATACCTATGGCTAGTAACAGCCAAAAAGAGTTTTTTAAAAGCTTATCTATGGTCTTCATTTGGCACTAGGTCTCTAAATAAGGACCATAATTGAAATGCGAGATTTTAGGATAAGTGAGTCAGAAAAATTATGTTAAACTATAACTAAATTCTTGGTTTTCGAAAAATATAAGGGAAATTCATAAAAATTAGGGTCGTGGTCATTATAAAGTGTTAAGGAACTTATTTAATTTATAGATCATTTATTTTTTCGTTATAAGTGAAACAAATTGAATTTTTATACAATTTTTTTTAACTCTAGTAATGAGTCGCAAAATGTTAATAATTAGCACTTAAACCCTTAATTCTTGCTAGATATAACATTATCTTTAATTACAGTTTGGGCCTTATTAAGCGTTGGAAAATAACAAATATGGCAATCACTGCAGAAAAAGGTTAAAAGATAAATAATTATGCACATATATTAATAGTGTTAACTTAAATGTATCAAAATAAAAATATGTAAATTAAACCCAATAATAGTTAATTCATCAAATAGTTAAAGACTAAATTAAATTTAAAGGAACATATAACAATTATAAAAAATCAAATTGACAAACATCGCCTTGACACATTGTACCTATTTTAAAACTGCTACACTCAGATATTTTAAAGATCAGTTTGAGACCATCTGAATAAATCTTATATCTGTTTTGGTTTAACTTTATTGGGAACTGGCATTTTTTAGGTGGAACCGCCTCATAGAATATTTATTTAGATTTTGGTTAAAAGTGTGACAGCTGCGTACCTGCTATAAAAATCGCAAATCGAAGTAATAAGCAGGTATTATCAGTTATGCAACAATTTACAGTCATACAGGTACAACTGGAAGATATTTTCCACATAGTTTTACATGACTATAAAAAAAAACGCAAGTGGCCACGAATATAATACCTGATTAAGTCGTTTTATTTTCAATTAAAAGCTATAATGTTAAATAAACTTATAATAAATATGCTTTCTTCAACTTAATTAGTATTCACAAACAGTCAAGGACATTAATTATTGCATTGACTAACCCATAGCAAAATACTTCACCACCTATAAACGAAATCAAATTGCTAACAAAGATAATTGTAGTTTACGTATTACAAGAAAAACCTCTAAGCAATGATAATTAGTGCATACTAGTGCAACCTGTTATAATGCAACGTAAGAAGAAAAGTGAGTGTGTTTAGATTATTACAGAAGTAAACTGCGGACTTTAATTATTTCTCGTACAAATAACATAATGATGGAAATTGAGTAATCAAATCTATTTTAATATTTAATCGATATTAATATGGCATAACTTATAAAATGGTGATTGGTATAAATGATTAATGTACAAACAGCATCTTATTTGCTAATTGTTGTATACCTACCGTGAGAAGGTTTAATGTTCTCTTTAAAAGCGATGTACCGATAAGATATAAGTCGGTGATTAGAAGTAGTTCAAGGTGATATGCGCTTACTGTTTTCATTGATGTTTCTCAACCTCGTTAAAATTTTTTGACCGAATTTTTTTTAAATACTTTTTAATAAGGATGGCTGTCACACTTATTTTTTTCATTCATAACCGACTTTCGTTGCTTCATTTTCTATGAATAATTGTGTTTGCTCGCAAATGAAAAAAAATCGACTTCAATTACATCAACAACTAATATACATCGGAAGTAGACGAAAAAACAGTCGAGTAAATCTCTCTCTTTGCGTCGTGTTCCTCATTACTGAGAGTCTTGACCCCAATAACAAAGACTACTACTATAAGATTAAGCAGTGATCAGATTTAAATGGGACTCTACCAAATGAAATAAAATCGGTGAAAATTGAAACCCAGTGAAAATGTATGCGGTATATACGTATATAAAACATAGATACGCTTTATTAGATATAAGTCGAAAGTACTTTTTTATGTATGTGTGTATGTATGTATGTAAGTATGTTTCGATAAAAAAAAATCAAAAACGGTCCACCTACTCAAAAGTTCTGAGAAACTAAAAATAAAATTTAATATAATTAATAATTAATATTAAATAAAATTTAAAAAAAATACAATCGAATTGAGTACTTTTCCTTTTTTGGAAATCGGTTAAAGAGCAAAAAAAATTAAAAATAAAAAGTCTTTTGTATATTAAAATATATTATTTAATTTATCTATTGTCGTGGAAACTACTTATAATGAATATGAATATTTATAAACGTTTCATACTTTTTTTTATAACGTTTGAAAAATAAAGCTTAAATTTAAATTTATGCAAATATGATGCAAGCAAATTAGTTTGAAATATTCAATTAGCTTATTTTAAAGTAAATTTGGCCAAATACTTTATGAATTTTTCAACATTTTTTGCACCAAACTTCCGTCAAGCGACCGAATCAAAAAGTCATAAATATGTAGCAAAGTAACCGAGGTCACATCCAATTTCATTTTGCGGGTTGCATATATATGTATGAGAATGTGCAAACTCGGCTTGCCACAGAAGGTATGTCCTTAAGGCACTCACTCATATTTGTCTAGGTAGTGTTGTAAATTTAGTCCGAAAGTAGTTTTTAAGAAAAAAAGTTTTTTTTTATGAACACAATATATTAAATATTGTACAATTACGTTTTGTTCAATGACAGGTATGATGTAAGGTCATTACCGTGATTATCAATTTTCTCTAATGCTGCTAAATTTATCTCACAAAAATTATATTAATGATAGGCTACACGGTATCAGGGAGCACAGAAGCCTGTTTTACCCCAACTAATAAACTATAAATTTTTAATTCACAGATGGAGAAATGAAAGATAAAGTGAAATGTTGGTGTGAATTTGGTAAAACAAAAATAAACATTCTTGTAGAAACTCTTAATTGTGGATATATTCTCTACTATGAGTCAGGCTCAGTGACCCAAAGTGAGTCTTGGCCTCCGAAACAAGTTTTCTCCACTTCGCACGATCTTGTGCGATTTTTCGCCAATTATTGGCTTGGATCTCACTCAAGTCTGCTTCAACCATGTTCCTCCAGTGGTATCTGGGGCGACCCACCGGTCTACGTCCATTTGGTCGACCCAGATACGCTCTCTTGACTGCTCGATCTTCCCCCATGCGTTCGACATGTCCGAGCCACCGCAACCTATGGGATATAGGAATATTCGCGAAACAAGACAAGATGTTGGAAGTACCATATACAAGGGGGTGCCCAAATTTAAATATCTTGACTGCACTGTAACCGATACGAATACACATGATGAAGAAATACAAATTCGTATACAAAACATCTTGAGGTGCAGTGCCGCCCTGCACAAGGTCTTGGTGTCCAAGCTTCTTAGTAGGAAGACAAAAATCACAATTTACAAAACCATTATTCGCCCAAACCTAATGTACGGTTCTGAGGCTTGGACACTTACGCTCAGAGAGGAGAATACGCTTCTGGTCACGGAAAGGAAAATTTACCGTAAGATCCTAGGACCAACTAAAGGACAAGATGGCAGCTGGCGAATAAAAACCAATGCTGAAATTGCAAACCTGGTGTCTGGAGCCAAACCTGGAGCCAAACATCGTTGGAGCTACCAAATCCCATTCAGACATACCCAGACTACGGCAAACACCTGTATGGCCAATACAAATGGTTGTCATGTGCGGGGATCGAACCCAACCGCCAGCGCAACATGTACAATCCATGCCTGTGACCGTTGCGCCAACGTGGCGTCGTTTTTATCTAGATGATGAAAATTCATTGCTTAAATGGCTTATATTATGACAAATATGGAATTCGTACGATACTAATTATTAAAATTATATTAAAATTAATATAAAATATGAGTACCATAACGTTCTCTTTTAATGTAAATAAATGTGTCAATAAATATAAAAAAGCAAGTAATGTGTAAGATTCATAAAATTGTAAGCAAAGCGGTGAACTGCTAGTGTTAAAATCGAAGGTTTGATGATGACCTTTTACCATAACGAACGTTATAACTTTATCCATGTTTGGTATAGCAAATGTTAACTTTGTGGTACTGTGTCAAATGTCTCCATATTTAATTAAGACGCTCTAAAATTATTTTTAATTTAAAATTAAACTTAAGAGATATGTATTAGGCACGTAAGGACTAGTTAAGGATGTTGTAATTCACCGCCTGAAGCAATACACTATTTGTTAAGTGTAGGTATTTTAAACACGCCTTAATCGTACTGTGTTGTAATTAATTAAGAAGTTGTACCTACTTAGGTTAAGTAGGTAATGACAAAGGTAAAATTGAAAATAGTTGATTTTATTCGTAACTTGCTTCACGCTCATAACTTCAGCCGCGTTGACAACAATATCTTGGCTGTTCCGTTTTCTCTACTTAAAAAAATAACTTATATTACTTAGTGATTAAGTAACTAGATTAAATGTAAAGGCTACATTAGAGACAAACTAAAAAAAATCTAATTATAATATTAGTGTAGGTATTAAAAACATGTCAAACTAATTTTTTTTTCTCTCCTAAGATTAACATAGCCTGTCATAAATGTTTGACATAGAATCCAATACAACAATTTCTTTGTTTTATTTTTAACAATAGCGAATTAAAATAACAATCCCAGATGTTGAGATGATTGCATCACACAAACCGTTCGAGCGAGACGCGGAAGTTATTGTAGATACGCAAAATTATAGATTTAAATTATTGTACTGGCAAAGGAGATTGAATATGCGCAGGCGCCGCTGGAACTCGATAAAATTTCTGTGTGAAACTTTCTTTTACTACCCGATTTCCAAACGCGATGATGTCACTGTGCATATTTATTTATACAATTTAGTTATTTTAAAAAGTTGGAAACAATTAAAAATATATATCGTGATTTAAAATATAGATATTTATATTAATTTATTTTATAATTGGTCATGCGTATTATTAACGTTTATGTTTTCTTTACATTCTCATAATAAAACTACTGTACATGTAAACTATTAACAAGTATTGTTGTGCGTTGTATATTTATAAAGTTCAACTGTTATATTTACTTACTTCCGTACATACGAAAATAGCAAAATAAAAAGTCAAAACAGTCAGTTAATCACCGAGACAAGTCAAGGCTACTATTATGTACATTCATTTTTTAATAATTACTTTTATAACCGCTTATCGAAAACAAAAAATCTGGGTGAAACCATTTCCGGAATCGAAGCGTTGTTTCGTTAGTAAATTCACGTTTTTCCTTATTCATTGGTTACTTCCTAGTATAAAGAAAAAAAATTAAGTTTCACTATAGGTCATCAGGGTCAAAAGAGACGACATGCAGCGGGCGACGAACGGTCAGTGAAAGCGCCTTGGTATGGTGCACAATCAATTCGACTACATTCCTACCTAGGATATAACTGACCTTGTGCTTAATTATATAAAAACGTATACGAAGCTCTTTTATTACAAAATAAAAAAGAACCTCGCTAGATTAAATACAAATTGATACACAAAAATAATAATATAAATAGTAAGTTTCAGTTTAATTAGGAAAAATAATAAAAAACCCAAAGACAAGAAAATACATTAAAAAGCTACATGCTAAAAGGACGGGTATATTTTTATGCGTTTGGTTTATATACTACCCTTGTTGTATCCCAAATGAGTGCGTAAAGTGTACACAAAACACGCTTTCAGCGTAATAGAATCAGCGTATAGAAGAGTGTGTGAAGACAAAGTTATTGAAAACTAATGAATATTTATAGTTTGAAATATGTAATGATTCATAAATAAATTAATAGATCATGTTTCTGACAATCCTGTTACCTTAGACATTTTATAACCAGGTAATAACAATGATTCATACTGTTGCTCTAGATATCCTTAATCATATTATGAGACTATATTGATTACAATACCGAAACGGACTTTTACGTAAGCTGTACAGATAACATAGTTTTATTTATATTGCGTTTATTTCACATAATATTAAAACAACTTAAAAATAAATACGCTGCCGGCCTATACATATTTTTTCCTTGTGACTGTTTTTTTTTTTTATTTATTTTTTTTATTTTGTATAAACCTTGTCCTAACAATACCAAGCATTTGGGGGTATGAGGAACAGGGTGTGAAGTTCCTCATCCACCCTCGCAAAGGGAGGATCCTCCAGTCACAATAATAAAAAATTATATTTGACTCGGTTCAGTCGTTCGAAAGTTATATGTGCGTACATACATTTTGGCGCCTCATTTTTACTTATATAGGTAAAGCATTTAAGCCAATAGAACTTAATTTAGTATTATATCGATGAATAAAATTAATACTGCCGTCCTTGCGATTATTGCAAATATTTATAAAATAGGCAGATCATCGATATATGTGTGAAGAAATATCTATATGTGGAAACATTATCTTCAAATCCAGATTTGAGTTGCAAATTCTAAAAGAAATTTAATACATATGTACATGCCTCGACAGTTTAATGGATCGACACAGAGTGTGCTCAATGTCGCAAGTTCAATCCCACCAAGAATAAGATTCTATTGTATACTTTTTTTGCGTTCTAAGATCCATTTACATATAACTTCCCGCTCTACATAGACATATAGATGTGTCTGGACTAAATAAAAGAAATAAATGTATAGGCACAACAAATACAAACAAAAAAACAAGTGTGCTTTAGACCACAAGACTGACTTTCTCTCAACTTCCGTTCGCCTCGCCCAATCACACTTTTCGTAACGCTCTCGTCACGCATTTACCAGCCAAGTCAAGAGTACGTTAAGGGATTTTACTTCAAAACAAACTCAATATGCACGTTAAGTTATTCTGTAATACTTAGCACTTTTATATTCAGAATTGTACCAAGGCAAAAATGTATTCTGAGTCAAAAAAAATTAATACAGTTAAATGTACAAATGTTTTTGTTTTATTATAATTGAAACAAAACGTGAAATTTTTTAACAAATACAAGCATATAATATATTTTCGGTTTTAGAATTACGAGTTACAATTTATTAATTTCCACTTGCAATTAATTTAGTGAGCGATGGACCGCAGGTTGCGTCTCGTGCGTTTCTTTATTATTAAATATGTTTCATAAGCCATAATAACCGGTAATGGATTACAAGCCCATCCAATTAAATAACGCAATGTTAAACCAGCCCTAACGTAACGTCTTCGGTAACACATTAATGACATGAGGAATTTTCCCCTACATTTGATCCTGTAATTGTCAGCCAAGTGCGTAATAGACATGTATAAAATATGAATAAAACTTGAGAATTTTGTCTCAAAGAAACATGAACGAGTATTTTTGTTATATTAACTTGTTTAATAAAATTCCATAACTGTCTGATTCAGCATCATTGATCATAAATGATTTAATACAGAAATATGGCGTATAGGCGTTAATTTTATATTAATAATTATAATACAATATATTGTTTATACGTATAAAATAAATAAATTATATATTCATTTAATGTTTATTTTCATTTATTGAATACTCCATACCTCCCGAGTAGAAATTTTTTCGTGTTCCTTAGAAGGACCGGACCGGGCATGCCTGATCTGCACCGGATAAGGTATGCAACACAGAAAATTTGTCTGGACCTGATCAGGATGAGGTGAAATTTTCTGATCGGGTCCAGATCAGAAAATCTCATCTCATCCTGATCAGCCGGTTCGGTCGGGTATATTCTTGAAAAAAATTGTTTAATAAAAAAATAGCAAATTGATATTATAAATATGTTAGTTAACGTAATTACTATAATATTTATTTCCGTTTATTTTTGCCAATGTATTATTTATTTATGTTTCTATTTTAAACTAGCTGACCCGGCAAACTTCGTATCGCCTAACACAAACTTTATCGTATGGTATTAAAGTTGACTTTGACTTTTATTGACTTTTAAGTATTATCACAAATCTTTTGTATAGGAGTATAGAAAAGTGTTGTTTTTAGACTTTTTCAGGAAATTTTAAAATTTTTTTTTTTAGAATTTTTCTCTCCGTAAGAACCATCCTCGTACTTCAAGGAATATTTTAAAAAAAGAATTAGCGAAATCGGTCCAACCGTTCTCGAGTTTTGCGCTTAGCAACACATTCAGCGACTCATTTTTATATTATAGAGATATCAATTATTTTTATTCATTTTTATATTATCAATTAACTATTGTTATTAATTAAATTTTATTTATTATCTTCTAATAATTAACTACTTCCTACTACTTACGACTGGAGCAGTATTCTTGAAAAAAATTTTAATAAAAAAAAAGCGAGATGATATTATACATATGTTACTTAACATAATTATTATGACATTCATTTCCGTTTATTTATTCCAATGTATTGTTTTTACTTTATTTCCGTTTATTTATTCCAATGTATTGTTTTTACTTTAAATATCAATTATTTTTATTTATTTTTATATTATTAATTAACTATTGTCATTAATTAAATTTTATTTATTAACTTCTAATAATTAACCACTAATTAACTACTTCCTACTACTTACAACTGCTCCAGTGTAGAAATGTGTAGCATGACTTACCATACGTGATTATATTTTACATCAGGCTGTCCTTATCTGGACCGGACCGGGTCCTGACCCAGTATGCCTTACCATACTTGATTATATTTTACATCAGGCTATCCTTGTCTGGACCAGACCTGGTCCTGATAGAGCTTGCCGGATCTAGCATTCCTCATTCTATCCTGATCCGCGCCAGATACATGATCTGATTGAGCCTGACCTTTTTTTATAGTCGAGCTATTTAACATAAAATAAAAATACAATATATTAACTTAACAGAGTGTAACACCAGTCTTATTACTTATAGTCAATTCTTACAAAGTACTATCAGGTACACAGTACGAATAGCTTAATGCGTATACTTTAGATACCAGTCGACTGACTTTCCACCAACGCAAACAAGAAATAAGAATCCACAATAAAAATCAACCCACAACCCTAGAGCTGAAAACGCTGCTTGACTGCCAAGAGCAAGTCATTTGAACAAACGAAATATTTTTTTAAAATCCTCCTTAAAACATGAATGACACGATGGTATGATGATATTTTAATTTCATATAAAGAACCAAAATTTTAAAGAATAAACCTTCATAATAACTTTTAGGTCGAAACATGTGCATACACATACAAGAACATACAAGTTTAGTGCTTACACAAATTTAAATTTAAAATTTTATCTATAGAGGTAAAAGTATAAACGCTTTTTATACATTATACAATTGAATGAGAACATCTACTAACACACGATCAAAATGTAATAGGGTAAGGTTGCTCAAGTCGTACTACCGCCTAAGTCGTACCTCGGTGATATCCCAGCTGTCGCGTATAAAAATTGTCATGTGATGAGGTAGATCTGAACTAAATAGCCAAGCAAGCACGTGAAAACAATCTGACGGCCGGCCGTGAAAAAGAATTATCAAAATCGATACACCCAGTAAAAAGTTATATCGGATTTTCAAGAATTTCCATCAATTTCTCTGGGATCCCATCATCAGATCCTGGTTTCCTTATTATGGTACTAAACTTGGGATATCTCCTTTCCAACAAAAAAAAGAATTATCAAAATCGGTACATCCAGTAGAATGTTATGTGGTATAATACAACGTAGGTCGACGAAAAAAGCGTCAAGTAAAAACGCATTATTAGATATAGCTCGAAAAGTAGTTGTTAGATCTCAAATAAATTTAAATGGGACCAATTGGCACACACCACCTTTCGATTAAAAGAAAATTTGTCGAAATCGCTCCACCCAGTCAACAGTTCTGATGTAACATACATAAAAAAAAATACAGTCGAATTGAGAACCTCCTCCTTTTTTGGAAGTCGGTTAAAAAGAAATACTAGTGATAAAACCACCTTCGCAAATATGCATTATTTAATAACAAACATTAGTAGTATAAAAAAGGTTACAATGAGTGAAGCCTAAAAGATATAGGATATATAGACATAATTATGCTGTCGCCGACTTTTTTTAACCGACTTCGAAAAAAGGAGGAGGTTCTCAATTCGACTGTATTTTTTTTTTTTTTTTTTTATGTATGTTACATCAGAACTTTTGCCCGGGTAGACCGATTTCGACAAATTTTGTTTTAATCGAAAGGTTTTGTGTGCCAATTGGTCCCATTTAAATTTATTTGAGATCTAACAACTACTTTTCGAGTTATATCTAATAATGCGTTTTTACTTGACGCTTTTTTCGTCGACCTACGTTGTATTATACCGCATAGCTTTCTACTGGATGTACCGATTTTGCTAATTCTTTTTTTGTTGGAAAGGGGATATCCCTAGTTTGATACCATGATAAGGAAACCAGGATCTGATAATGGGATCCTAGAGAAATCGAGGGAAACTCACGAAAATCCGCAATAACTTTTTACTGGGTGTACCGATTTTGATAATTTTTAATTCAATCGAAAGCTGATGTTTATCATGTGGTTACATATAAATTTTATTGAGATCTGATAACTACTTTTTGAGTAATCTTTGATAACGCGTAGTTGCTTATCTATTTTTTCGTCGATCTACGTTGTATTACTTGTCGATGTAATTGAAGTCGGTTTTTTTTTCGTTTGCGAGCAAACACAATTATTTAATTTTTAATCGCGATCAACCCTCTCATACATAATTTTGGTTAGCTTTAACCATTTACGTAGCGCACGCAACATTTCTTGTAAATGCTCAGCTCCTATTGTTTGAAGCTTGATGTTATCTAGCCTATAGCCTTCCTCGGTAAATGGACTATCTAACACAAAAATAGTTTTTCAAATTCGAACCAGTAGTTCCTGCGCTTAAACAAACAAACAAACAAACTCCTCACCTTTATAATATCAGTATAGATAAAAAACTAATGTAAACATTACACATATTACAGACTTCAACGCGCTCAAAGCGTTTTATTAAGATGAAACAAATTGAATTTCGAAAAGTAGGTAAAGTTTATTAAAAATTCAAATTATATGAAAGTGAGATAAACAATCGATAAAAAAACGTTGTATTTGTTTGATAATTCTAAACGATTTGATAACAAATGATTCTTAAGTTATGCATTGTAAATATGTATAGGTAACATTATAAAATTTCGAAAATATGTAATTTGTATAACCATATTTCACAATCGCTCAATGAATATACGTCTAGCCTTTAGTCTCACAATGAATAAAATTTAAATAAATGTCACAGCAAATAATTTCCTTCCTTATTTAAAAAATATGGTAAATTTTATTTTACCAAGGCCCATCTATATATCTTTAATCGTCTATTTAACCTAGTTCGATGCGCTTAATTTTTTTGTGTATACAATAACGGTCATACTTTATTGCAGTCTGTAATATCGTATTATATTGATAGCTATTTGTATTATATTTCAAGTATTTCCTATAGCCTCTAGAGTTTTTGCTCTGAAAAAGACTAACAAGTACAAGGCTATTACTTATTGGAACCACCACATTTGTACAATGTTAATGTACTATAAAGAATGAAATATTTAATTTATAATATGTCCAAGCTGATATAATAATTTTTCTTTGTTTCATTTGTTCCTGCAGACATTGGCATTGAGAACGTTTTAATTTCATTTGCCTTTTTATTTTTCGGTAAGGCCACACAGTGGAAACTGGAAAGTCACAATGTAGAAAAAACTTCCTAACATTCTTAATATATTTTATTCAGATATAACGTTTTTTAAATATAATATTACACTGTATTTATTTTAAATGTATTTGGTTTAAAGTATTGTGTATGATTAAAATTTATTTTATGAAAAATTGTACGTACCGCATAATATTATCCACAGCTCCATTGTAAAAATTTGTATCCACAATGCAATGCTCCATAAAATTTTAAAAACTTTCCATTCAGAATTTATTTATTATTTACGTATATAACCGTAACAAGAAAGCCGACGATCTCGCGTGCGGGTGGCGCGCTTCGCGTATGAAATGACTTTAAATGATTCGACAATCGACACCTTAGCACTGCACTTACGAGTGTAAGCCCTCCAGTTGTTAAAACGTATATTTTTTCTCGCTTCGACTGTTATTATATTCTCTAACAAAGCCTTAAAAAACCATCTTTATGATTTTAATGAAACTACTTCAATTTACGTCAATAATTATAATATCTACAATACACTTTATTAGGGATAAATCAAAAACTGCTCGTCAGATCTCACTCAAATTTAAAAGGGACTGTGCTTGTTTATTTAAATTTTGAAAATAAACATGACAAGCACCAGCTTTCAAAATAATAATAAAAAATCATCAAAATCGGTACACCGATTAAAAAGTTACGAGGTACACCACAAAAAAAAATTCTAACCTTTAAATTTCTATTATATAAGAACTTGATCAAACCGAGTGTCGAGACAAACTTATTTGAACTAAACTTGACAATGGTATTGTCATGCTTAACACAACCTCTATATAAACTGGGATTCAACAAAAAAGTATTCGAAATTATAGAGCCAGTTAATGTTAGTAATTATTAATTTATCTCCATATCTATAAGCTCATTAATATAGTATGCAACTATTATAATTAGACTAACTTTCCATTGCAAAAATATTTGTATTTCATTAAATCGAAAGTTCTGTAGATAAGCTTCATAATAATTATTTTAATTAATTTACCTTCTTTATAAAAATAAAAAATTGTAACAAAAATGATCCCTCCTAATGTGTGATAGGGAAGACCAATTTTAATACCACCATTTGGACAATCATAGCGTAAAATTGTGCTAGTGCGCCTCTTTCCCACACTTAAAATTTTTTGTTATATATTACCAAATTAAAAATAAATATTGTAATAAACTAAACAATTTCATAATTTACTGTTTTAAACTATTTTTATCATTACTCACATAATTACAACACTTTACAAAATTCTGAACTGAGATATTTCGCAAAGAAATTTAAAATAATTTAACTATTGTTTAGGATCACTGAAGTTTTTAATTATTAATGAAATATTTATAAAAAAAGAAGTGCAAGGACACATGCGTTTGCACACCTGTAACCATGTACATGCGTATATATAACAAGTGTTAACTTGTGTTAACGTGCCTCCTTCCCACACTTTAAAGTTTCAAGAACAATAAAAATAGTACTTGAATATGAATTGTCATTGTTAAGTTATCAAAGAATAACTTGAAGATTTCTTTAATGAATCGATTTGGCCTTGAATTGACTTATTGATTATGTGTATACTCATAAGAATTGGATATGTAGAAATCTCATCGACTATTTAAATATTCTTACTTGTCATGTATTTTAATTTTGTTTTTTTTTTCCTAATCTAAATTAACTTACTGCAAAGTCAAATGCAAACACACCTAATACTTAAAACTTTGAAATCACACATAGTCCAAGTAAGAGAAAAAAAATTAACTAATAATTAATTTAATCTTTTTTATATATTAAATATCGTTTGAAAATATACATACAACATTATGCTATGTTTCAGTAAGGTAATATATAAATGGTATGTATATTATTTACGACAGGAAATGTAAAATATGAAACCGTTGAATTTTTTTTAGTTTAAAATTCAATAATACTTAAGTATTATGTCACATTATTTCAAAAATTCATCCGCTGATCTTGAATCCTCTTAAATATACTACGTAATAGATGTTCAATAGCTGAATCTCGTACCTGCTCCAAGGGTTAAATTTAAACCCTATTTTCTTTAAAAAATTTATAGCTTGTGTAACGATTATATATATATATATATATATATATATATATATATATATATATATATATATTTTTTTTTTTTTATTAGCCCACAAAACTGACTACAATCGTTTAATATAGACATATAAAGTGAAGGACAAAGTGTAAAGTAGGTATGTACAATTGAGTCTCCTAGATGTGGACATAGCATGCATTTCACAAAAAAAAAAAAAACAAAACTAAAATCAAAACAGGTAACTTAACAATAGTGCAAAATCAAAAGTTAGGAATATAAAATACTAAACACATGCAGTTCAAATAATAAAAGAAAAACAAATTAAACATTTCAATATAAAAGAGGGAAAATTAATTACAATAGAAACCTAAAATACTGTACAGCAATATACAATTTAAACACGTAGCTCATTATACAGCTTATTTTTAACTGTAGCTATACTATCACAGAAGATATCTATTACGTCTCTCTTTCCGTTTGCGAAAAACTGCATTCTGTGCAATGGACTATGTCTACCAAGATTACTTTTTACTCTGGGCAAACTAAATATCTTACGGTTATGTAAGCGGCAACCCTTACGAGGAACAAGCAAATTAAGGCGTTCAATCAATTCAGGTGCATATATATATATATATATATATATATATATATATATATAATCGTTACACAAGCTGATAATATAATAAATAAAATATAACATTGACAAAGCGGATACAGTTCGTCCGTCAGTCCTTGATGTGATTTTTAATCTCAAAATTGCAACTTACCTATCCTGTCAATAACTACAAATTACGGCAATGTTCAACTACTTAGACACAACAAGTAAAATAATAAATATATTGGGGGACCAGAAAATAATGTCTTTTTACAGTAAATTCGGATAAATCAATTTCTTACAAGTTTTTATTTTTAGCCCATGATGTAATCACCAACGCGTTGGCAATAAATAACCTTTTGCCATCTATCTTTGCCATTTTTATATCAACGTATTCAGCCTGTAACATCCCACTGTTGATCATGGGCCTCTTTCTCCATATACGAGAAGGATTGGAGCTTAATCCACCATGCTGCTCCACTGCGGTTTCGCGAATATGTTCCCTACTATAAGTAACGATCGCTATCAATTATTTATGATAACAACCGGGACTGACGGTTTAATGTGCTCTTTGAAGCGCGGCGCCACACACACAAGGACAGACATCCAAACCAAAAAGAAATGTTTGTACAAATACAAATATCCATCCTGATCGGGAATCGAACCCGCAAATTGTCGATGTTTAAGGGCGACTATTCGCACCACTACACCAAAACGATCGTTTTTATGTCAACCGTTTTTTTTATTATTTAGACGTGTTACAGTAAACGAAAAAATAAATAAATAAATGGAAATCCAATGGTGCAATGTCCAGCCAGATTAGTGGTAAGGCAGTACCTCCCATCCTAATCCAATTTTCTATTCAAACGCTGGATATTTTTCAATTAGGTAATGATTGACTTAATCCATCTAATTGTTCACAATAAAATTCTATGATAGCAGTTTCTCCAGGTTTATGCACTTCAAAATGGACGCGTCCACGAATACTCTACCTAATACACAAGCACTAATTGTGTAGCAGTCCTTTGTGGTGGTTCATTCGGAGAGGGCCACTGTTTTGTGCGTTTTTGATTATCATACATGACCCATTTTTCATCTGCAGTCAGCAAGCGATCAAAAAAACGGTAAGATTTGACAGTTACTCAATTGCCTGACACGGATTTGCTTCCACTTCCACCCTTAAAACGTAATTGTCCAAAGTTATTGGTCATTCTGATTGACGTGAGTCAGAAAGATCGAAATTACCGGATTTGAATTTAGAAAACAACCTTTGGCAGTTACGAATATCTAAGGTACTTGGGTAAACATTGCAAATGTTTTTGGTAACAACTTACTTTTACTACCTTTGTGAAACTCCAAAAACATACAATGGCGGATATGAACCTCTAGATGGTGAATGAATATCTGGTATTTGGCTAGCCATTTCACTCAAAATGGCGAAAGAAAATTTAAGGTTTAAGTTTTCACAACTAAACAAGTCAATTTGACTTTGAAATGACGACGCTGGCACGACTTCCAACTACGCAATGAACTCATAAACGATAAAGAAGCACTGACATGCGCGGAAACGTCAATACCGTCCTCCCCTCTTTATACAAAAAATAAATAAATAAATAACAATAAATAAATAGAAGGAAAGCATTTTCCCCTGTCTCGACTTATTCAACATGCTTTCACTCTCAAACGGCTCAGCTTTCTTTTGTTGTGGAGTTGAGATGCATAAAAATATTACTATGAAAAATATTTATCATTTTAATGAATTGATATGATTTTTTAATGCAAGTTGTCTTAATTAGCTAATGCTAAATTATGTTAAATATATTTGAGATAAACCTGTAATCTTTTACTTAAGGAGTCGTCCATTTATCACGTGAAGATCGAAAGGGGGGAGGGGTGCGAAAACCGTCACGAAATATCACAAGGAGAGGCATATGGAGATATCACGTGTATTTATTTTTCGTTAACGCGCGATTCCTAAGCCAAAATAATTATCAAAAAAAACATATTACCTTGCAACCTGTTGGGGGCAAGAAACTTGTATCACAATAAATGTTTTACAATTTAATCAGATTCCACCTGTATTTAAAGATAACATTCCGAAAATTTCAATTTACTTTGCACAAAAAAAAAACATATAATTTTTGGGTATGAATATAAAACGTCTAAAAACACACACCTAATCTAAAACATCATCAAATATCACCAAGTTAGGGGGTTAAATGGTGGCTAAAATCATCACTTGCGTCTTGCTTAATGAACGTCTAAGATAAAACACTCAATACCGATTATATCTTAATTAGCTATTACACTTACGTAGTAACTATTTAGTAATCTGGGTCTACACCAATCTCGAGTATTAGTGCAGTGATTTAAATATATTTTTGAGGCAGATAACGTTGCAATGTACTGTTTATTGTTACCGTCTTCCAAAAAAGGAGGAGGGTCTCAATTCGATTGTTTATTTTTTTATTTTTATTTTAATGTTCCTTTAGAACTTTTTACTGGGTGAACCGATTTCGATGATTCTTTTGTAATCGGAAGATTATGCTTGTTTCGTAGTCCCATTTAAATTCAATTGAGATCTGACGGGAATTTTATGAGTTATCTCTAACAATGTGTATTTACTTGACTGCTTTTCTTCTACCTACGTTGTAATTGAAGTCGGTTTTTTTTAAATAAATAAATATAACATAGCACCTTATACCTCAAGGATATCAATACAATTGAACGTTTACTTATACAAGTAGACAGTTACCATGACCTTGACATTAAAAATGAGTAACTGCGACAGTCAAAATTTTACATTAGAGTAGCATCGGTTATTATAATAGTATTTGTAGCTGATGATAGACGTCGGCAATAACACATCATATGTATTAGTTGTTTATTTCTCGAACAAGAGGCGATTCATATTGTTCCTTGTTGTCGTTTGTCCATATGGACCTAGGTGTTAAAATGACAAAATATTTCTCAATCAAACATATCTAATTTTTTCTAGTTAGCAGATTATAACAGCAAACACGTAGACTGTCCTCCTGTCGATTAATAGTTGCAATTTGCATTAATAGACGTATAGCAATTTTCAACATTTAATTTAATGTATACCTTACTATTGGTATCTATTTAATTTAAAGTATAAATATTTACAGAAAACTAGCATCTCACTAAGTGTTCTAAATTTTGTGTGATATAACAAACTGAAATCGTGGAGCAGCCATCCAGAAATTACATGACATTATTTCGTGATATTAGAAGTTGTTATTGGTGAGATTTCTCTCAAGTAGAAGATAGAAGTCGATATATCGTCGAGAGATTTTCGCCCTGAAGAACCCTTTTAATTGTTTCATTATAGAACAATGGCGGAAACACATACATGAGCTATTGTTGCAGGAAAAGCCGTGTCGTTCAAAAGAATCAACCTAAATTAACCTGCACAGTGAAGCTCCCTACTGGACACCCACATCAATTCTACAACTTTCATTATGTGTTTAGTGATTATTGATTATAATTATTAATTATCTGTGGACCATTATATAATTAGTATAAAGCCTACCTAAAGGGTCGTACTGATAAGATTTCTGATGCTCCTAGAGATTTCATCAATGTAGCCCAAGGCACAGTGCAGAGGTCTGTTTTAGGACCACTAAATTTTTGTCATACGTAAACGACGTTACCACTTATATAACACACAATACCTGTGATCACTTCAGCGACGATACATGTCTTGTCATCGGTAGAGGATTACCTACAAGTTTGTATTCGACAGTCTGTCTAATGGTGTCCTACATGACTCTGCCCTTGTTTTTTACAAATTTAAGCTCATGCATCAAGTAATCGTATGTTAATACATTACTTTTTCATATATAAATGCTCATGATCATAAATTTATCCATTTGTTTGTTCCATTGGATTACAGTTGTCCTATAATTGAGCTTGTTAACCACGCACACATATCTTAGTCTTGTTATCGACAGAAGATTAAAGTGAGGGTCCAGGTTGATCATGTATGTAACAAACTGAGGCAATTTTTGACTAATATAAAATTTTTAAAGAATCTTTGTCCTCCCATAACTAAAATCGTGTCGTGTAACATATCACTATCATCACAATTGGTGTTGGCCTTATCTAGCGACTGTGTACGGTCACTGTCACACTAAAACTACTCTATTACACATTATGTCTTAGACCTATCAGTTCAGTCTACAACGCTTTGGCGCAGCGGTCACAGCATTGACTGATGTGCTTACGATCGCGGGTTTGATCCCCACACATGTCAAACATTTGCATTAGCCAGTTAGATATTTTTCGTGATCTGGGCGTTAGTGCTCGTGTATTGTGTGTTTTCGGACACAGCAGAAAAATCCTACTGGGGGACGTTAAGTGTGAAGCGTTTATTGTAATTATTATTATTTATCCTCTATCGACTATTGCTGACGGCAATTACACGTTTTTTAATGTTTGAGTGTCTGTCTGTATTTCGATTACGTGTCCCGACTATAGTTCTGAACAAATTGTACTAAAACTGGGCATTCCTTGTATTCATAGAGCAAACTAAAACAATCAACGTGTGTGGTTTAACAACCAGTCAAAGGTGTGATCGTTCCGTACATATTCAAGGTATTTATTTGGTTTTGATTACTATTTCAAGGTCTTTAGTAATGTAACTTAACACTTTTGATTCGGGTGGGACTTAAATAATATTATCTAGTCATCCGTGACCATAGTGTCTGCAACGTCACCGAAATATCGTGAGTCTCAAAATGACAATAGCGTTAAGTCCCGTTGAATCAAAAGCGTTCATGTACAAAAACGTAACGTACGTACTATTAAATATAAAAAAAAATGTATGTCGTATTTTATATAAACCATTAGTTATTGAGAAAAATATATTTATTTAAAACAATCTTGACTATATTTACAACAATAACTCACAAAAAATACCATATTACACAGTTGTAAACAAGAATATGATAGAAAAACTTTTAAATGCATATAATGTTTGATACAATAACGGTTATGAGTTATATTTTACGAGTTGAACACAATAACTACATATTATATAATATAGAATTTTGGCACAGTAATGGTGATAAGCTGAAGCTTAGTAGATATTCTCACTCAGATACTCTCGTAACCTAACTTCAATAAGGTAAAAGTGAGTTGACGTAATTATTTTCTTGACAATTTATATACAGACTTATGTTCTAATCTATGTAAACTATAACATAAAAATGAACCTTTATAGAAAAGATCTCACTTATCATACTTGTTAATTTAACACGTCAAACGCCACGCGAAACATCAGTGTGACATGAACGAAATCTTGTAAACAAATTCTTATATCAACTATTTTTTTTTTTCAATACTGTTTTGTTGTTCTAAATACAAAATTATTGGGCTTATAAACAATAGACTACGCATAAGAACTATAGAATATCGCTAACCAGACGCTATTTAGAAACTTTTAACGAAAAATTTGCTAGAAAATTGCCAATGAAGCCAAATTTAACAATTAATATATTTCTTAAAATCAAATCTAAGATAGGTATAGATATGCTGGATACTTGTAGGTAAAACAAAATAATAACTTTACCTGTAATCTCTATTTAACTTGTTTGTCACTAGTCTCTCTAATAAAAAGATAGTTTTAAATAATATTTTACGTGGTGTTTAATTTGTTAAAAATATTTGTATATATCTAATTATTATGTAACATGAGACAACTACAACTTAACTGTATCGTCTTACTTTTGATATTAGTAGTGTATTCCAGTTTATGCGTACGCAGGAACTTTTGGCCCTTTTTAATGTATTTTGTACGTACTGATGTTGAAAATTTTTAAATACCCATGTATAGCGACTGCTATTTGTATTCAAAATATATATCGTTGTATTACTAACATTTCAAACGCACGTACGAAGCAATAAAAACGTTTGTGAAAGGTACCTTCCAAATTTATCTGTATCGCTTCGCTTGGTTCGGTTTTTTCTTTTTCTTTATTCACGATTTTATGCGGAAAATAATTTTATATCAAGTAGATAATATAATAATAACGGTTTTAGAATCAAAACAAACACTTTAAACAACAAATATAACATTGAATAACAAGAATTATTTTCATATCTACCTAGGCGTATTACTCAATTTTCAAATTATTACCTATTTAGCTTGAAAAAATAACTATTGTATCTATGAATAACTTTTCGTTTTGCTTTGATGAACGCTTTTATGCTATTATTGTACCTACTGTAGTCTCATAAAAAAACACAAGCTCCCGTGCTTATTTACATTGCAGTTAAGAACTGTTTCATGTTGCCTCATACTAAAATTACTTTACCTAATTGTTCGTTGCACACATAGTTGTAATCTCGTTGTAGTTAAGAACTTGAATTTCCAAGGAATGACTTACACACACAAGCTTACACATAGAAACTATTTTTTTTGTCAAATTTAGTCAAAATAAAAAATTGGCTTAGTCTTAAAATATTAATATATTCCAGTTTATATGGGTGTATTTGATAGACTTATATCATACATCCCTACGGCAAAAAAAAACCATGTATATAACCATGAATTCATAAAAAAAGAGGCACAAATGGCAAGGAATGCAGAAGAACTGTATTTAAAATGTTGACTCCCAATAAAATAGACTAACAAGTATTTATTAGCTAACTTTTACAACGTCGTGAACTAACAAACAAACTATAGAATTTATTAAGACGACTACGAAAAGTTCTTAAGATAAGAAAAACAACACAGAATAAGAACCTGTAATGTTGGATGGTTCTCATAAAATGTTTTAAACAATATTAAGCATACTATAGAATACTAATTAAATTTACAAAAATATTTCATCGATGAGTTTCTTGTCTATGACTCTATGTGGTTTCGGTCGTGATTGCTTCTTCCTCCGCCGGTAGAGCCTCGCATTCAGCGGGTACAACGCAGGTGAGAGTGAACATCGCACATTGAACCACCAGTCACAGGATGCCACTCCTTGGGAGAAGACCGTGCCATTGGGACACAGGAATGATGCCTGACGACCGTCTATGTCGCAGTAGTGCCATGCTGAAACGTAAAATTATAATAAAGGCGAACTATTTTGACAGTCAACTATTACAACTAACGAAGAAAATCAAGAGAATATCTTATAAGCAACAAAATATCGGCTGGGGAATAAAATCCGATTCTTAATATAATATTATATTATAAAAATTTATCAGAATATTTCAATGATATTTTTACAAAAATTTTAACTTAAAATTATCAGTGTTTACCATACGTTACCTTGAATCTAATTTTAAATTGTACATATGTATATAAGTCATGCATTATATAATATGTACTATATACGTATATAATATACTATATACGTATCAAACACGTGGCTTAATAGTTTTAGATATTAGGGCTCCGAGCAGTCCGACTGGGGTGATCTTACACTTCTGAAAATCACACCTTAATAATGCTGTTTTCAAGCAGTATTGTATTCCTGTTGGTGAGTAAAGTGACCAGAGCTCCTGAGTCCTGATGTCTACAGCACCGTAGACCACATCCATACTGTTCGGCAGATTATTCAAAAGACGGAAGAATATAATCAACCGCTGTGTATGGCTGTTGGGGACTACGAGAAAGCCTTCGACTCTGTCGAGACCTGGGCTGGCCTGGACTCTCTGCAGAGATGTCATATCGACTGGCGATATATCGAGTTACTGAAGTCTATGTATGACGCAGCGACGATGACCGTTCATGTCAATGGCCAAAGAAGAAGACCTATTTCCCTAAGGCGTGGGGTAAGACAGGAGGATGTAATATCACCGAAACTGTTTACCACTGCGCTAGAGGATGTTTTTAAGACCTTGAATTGGGGGGAACGAGGCATCAACGTCAACGGTGAATTCATCTCTCACCTTCGTTTCGCCGACGATATTGTCGTCTTTGCGGAGACGTTGGATGAGTTAGGCCAAATGCTGGCCGGCCTAAACGAGTCCTCCCGACGTGTCGGTCTCTGTATGAACTTGGATAAGACGAAAGTTATGTTTAACAACCAAGTCATACCGATACCGGTATCGATCGATGGTACCCTTCTCGAAGTTGTTCAGGATTATTTTTACCTAGGCCATACTATCCAACTAGGCCGCAACAACATCGAGAGGCCGATAGGAGGATTCAATTGGGCTGGGCAGTGTTTAGCAGACTTCGTCAAGTTTTCACTTCGAAGATTCCACAATGCTTGAAAACAAAAGTCTTTGAGCAATGCGTCCTGCCTGTGTTAACATACGAAGCCGAGACGTGGACACTGACGAAGGGACTGGTCCACAAGTTTAAAGTCGGCCAACGCGCAATGGAACGGGCTATGCTTGGGGTCTCTCTCAAAGATAGGATTAGAAATGAGACTATCCGCGAGAGAACGAAAGTAACCGACATAACCCACAGAATTAGCAAGTTGAAGTGGCAGTGAGCTGGCCAACTGTGCCGCAGGACCGATGGTCGTTGGAGCAGACGGGTCCTGGAGTGGAGACCGCCTCTTGGCAAACGCAGTTTGGGACATCCTCCGGCCCGTTGGACCGACGATCTACGTAAGATTGCCGGTGTAAGCTGGATGAGGATTGCGGAAAACCGGGATGTTTGGCGCGAACTTTGGGAGGCCTATGTCCAGCAGTGGACTGCAATAGGCTGAGCTGACTGACTGACTGACTGTATAACCGTGTCAAGTTTTTCAATTAAATGTGCATAAAATCTTTTATCATACGTGACTTGTAAGTCTAGATTCTCTGATATCTTCCTAGATTTTAAATATAAAAAGTAAACATTTATATAAGGGGTCATCCATATATTACGTCACACCAATTTCGCGATTTTTTAACAAAACAAACTTGCAATTTTTGTACTATAATTATTTTTTGCCTCATTTTTATAACAAAGAAAAATATTATACTTATAAGAGGATCTCACAGTGTTGAACTAAAAATAATTTACGATTGCTACTTCCGCATGATTCTTCATAATAATTAGTTGACCTCGAGGTGAGTATAAGGTCATCCTAAGTCCTAATCATCTTTAAAAAGCCAAGGTCACAAACCATAATGGTAGATACAAAGAATTTGCTAAACAATGGTTCACGACCCACGCTTACAAAATAATAGAAATCATATGCAACTTATTCAAGTAGGCACCACGTCACTGGATATGTTTATTTTTTTAATATTTTCAGTATGAAATAGTCTTATATATATAATCAGAAATTAATTACCTAACAAAAAATACAATTATGTAAATAGGTTTAATATAATTTTAGAACACATCCGCGATGACCGCTATTGATACACATCTTTTATTATTTCAAACAAGAAATATTTAATTACAGCATTAATATGTCAAGGATAAATAATCTATAATTTGTTATTTTAAATATTCCGTTTCGACCCGCAATCATTTATCATTTGATTCATGAAATCACTAGCTTTTGTTCTTGGGCAATTATTAAAGTTTTCGATATTATTACAAAAAAAAAATATAAATAGAACAACAGTAACAAATTTTGCGTATTGCTAGTAGGAAAATAGTTACAATATTTTTCATAATTCCTAGTTTCATAAGAACTATCGTGAAAACATATGACAAAATATATAGAATAATTTCAACATTTAAGTATAAAAAGTATACTTAACTTTATAAAAAAATATTTAAACTATGTTTTTTATAAATAAATAAATAAATTTATTATATACAATAATATTTCAATAATTTCAAAATTATGTTATAATGAGATATAAAATTTTCAATACACAATTTACATGTAACTCTAATGTACAAGTTCAACAGATACTTAATAATAGTTATGGCCACAATAAATCGTTCTCATAACAAACATATTGCACAATTAAATATTCTGTTAAATTATTATACCTTGGCATCGTGTTTCCATGTCTGCGAAGAAACCCGGGTATGCTTGTTCGTCACAGTAGAAGTTGGTATAAGGAACAGCTCCTAGAACAGGGTAGTCAGTCCCGGGTTTTCCTGAAATATACATAATTATCTTCAATATTACGTTACTAGGAAAGGAGGTAGGAAAATGGTAAACAATCCAGTTTTTCTTGTTTATTAGGAACTTTGTAGTACCTCATCACATTAAGGACTATAATTTTTTTTTAACATCTACAGTTATTTTAACATTATTAAAAGTGCCTATTTTACATTTTTGTTTTAAATACACATAGTACCTATATCGGTATAAAGATAGATATAATAAATATGTTTCGGTCACAGCACTGGTTATGTCGCTGTTGCGCTGCCTGTTGCGGGTTCCCGCACATGACAAACATGTATTGGCCATACAGATGTTTGTCATGGCCTGGGTGTTTGTGCAGTCTTGTGGTTCTTCCCCCGCGCCTCAGAGAGCATGTTAAGCCGTCGGTCCCGGTTGTTATCATGTACATCTATCTGATAGTGATTGTTACTCATAGTAGGGAATGTATCCGCCACATAAAATAAATCTTTTAATATACCTTAAAGTAAATAATTGTGTTTGCTCGCAAACGAAAAAAAAACCGACTTCAATTACATCGACAAGTAATACAACGTAGATCGACGATAAAATAGTCAAGCAACTACGCGTTATCAAAGATTACTCAAAAAGTACTTATCAGATCTCGATAAAATTTATATGTGACCACATGATAAACACCAGCTTTCGATCAAATTAAAAATTATCAAAATCGGTACACCCAGTAAAAGTTATTACGGATTTTCGAGAGTTTCCCTCGATTTCTCTAGGATCCCATCATCAGATCCTGTGGTGTGGGTGTGGTTTCCTTATCACGGTACCAAACTAGGGATATTCCCTTTCCAACAAAAAAGAATTATCAAAATCGGTACATGCAGTAGAAAGTTATGCGGTATAATACAACGTAGGTCGACGAAAAAAGCGTCAAGTAAAAACGCATTATTAGATATAACTCGAAAAGTAGTTGTTAGATCTCAAATAAATTTAAATGGGACCAATTGGCACACACCACCTTTCGATTAAAACAAAATTTGTCGAAATCGGTCCACACGGTCAAAAGTTCTGATGTAACATACATAAGAAAAAGAAAAAAAGAAAAAAAAAAATACAGTCGAATTGAGAACCTCCTCCTTTTTTGGAAGTCGGTTAAAAACCGTCAGCAATGTTCCTGTTTCATAAAATTAATAGTTATGGTGTGAGTGTATGAAAACACTAAGGATAAGAGCAGCCACATTTTCCGAAATTTATATTAAGTTTATTTATACACATAATTGTACTTATGGATTTATTTTTATGACAGAACCAATTTAGAAAATTCATTTAATATAGGTACGCCTAAGGCCCTAAACGATTAATTTTAATTGTGGTATAATATACTGCGCAATAATTTAGGCCATTTATGGTTAGTATGGAAGGCTCTTGATAACTAATGAAAAAAATTTGGTAGACAAAAAAGTTTGAGCCTTTACATTATCTCATAAACGGTATATAGTATGCAATAATTTTAATTTATAAATGAAACCTGTTCCCCTTAAATTGTCCTGCTACTTAATGCAACTTGAAACAGTAAGTTCATTAATCACTAATAAATAGTTTAATGATAGCAAGGACTATTGCTATTGTGCCATGCACAAAGCATAAAAAATTATTGCAAGAATAATGAATGACTATATTAGTCGAAAATATGGATGTTCATAGTTATTAAAGAAAATCGATATGGTGGTATTTCATGTTTTCAACGCATATTGTTGGTGACTACTACTTTATCCAATTAATGAAAATATGTGAAATAAAGGTATTAATAATAATAATTTTTATTAATCGTTAACAAATCTTCGGCTAATATCCTGCTTATGGTGCACAATGTGAGTGGCAAAAACATTGACACCTATTAATGATAAGCTATTGCGTCATATTGTAGGTACTAATCATAAAATTGTAAAGGTGAGTCAAACGTGTTACGCCATTTATATCTTTGGTCAACTTATTATCAGCTAGGCCGCCTAACATTTATTTAACTGAATAAAATAAACAAAAGACAATTAGATGTTTTTTTCAATGTTCCGGTGTTATCGGAAACAAATTATTATTCGAATGTCACTTAGTCGCTAATGATAAAAATAATTCCATCGAAGATGGTTTGACCTTATAACGAAAAGGATATTTGTTTGACACAACCTTCATAGCAAAAATCGTGTTCATTTTATTTTTATCTATGTATGCAAATAAATAAAATTGCATTGTCTGTTTGTAATATTGAAATAACCGCTTTTTACTAAATGCATATGGATGTATGTATAAGCGGCACATTTACCAAAATAACATTATTTAAAAATTTTGTATGTATGTCTGTCTGTCTGTCTGTTTGTTTGTTCCGGCTAATCTCTGAAACGGCTGGACCGATTTTGGAGGGACTTTTCCTGGCTGATAGCTGAAATAATAAGGAGTAACTTAGGTTACTTTTATTTTAGATTTTTTTGTCACTGCGAAATGAACAATATTTTTTTTTAATTCCACGTGGACGATGTCACGTGTGCACGTTCAAAAGGACGCTACAGTTACTTTCGATTGAATAAAAATGCAAAAACACTCATAAAACGTTTGACATTTTTATTTAATTATTTAAAACCTTATTTATAAGGTATTTGGTATACCTAAAAATGTATAGAATTAAATAGAAGATTATACAAAATATGTTTCTTTTTAACCGACTTCAAAAAAGGAGAAGGTTACTTAATTCGACCGTATATATTATGTATGTTCGGGGATAACTTCGTCGCTTATGAACCGATTTTGATAATTCTTATTTTGTTGGAAATGAGATATCCTAAGTGTGGTGGTACCCAGAGGAATCGAGGGAAACCCTCGAAAATCCGCATAACTTTTTACTGGGTGTACCGATTTTGGTGATTTTTAATTTAATCGAAAGCCGATGTTTATCATGTGGTCACGTGGAGATCTGATTACAACTTCTGGAGTAATCTTTGATAATGCGTATTTACTTGACTATTTTTTCGTCTACCTATGTTGTATTACTTGTCGATGTAATTGAAGTCGGTTTTTTTTTCCTTTGCCAGCAAACAATTATTATAGGTAGGTACTCTTTATAATAAATCTGGTTATAAACAAATAACTCGTGTTTAATTACGATTAGTACACACTTTAAAATCTATTTAAATTTACTGTCTGTCCGTACTCGAACGTCTACATAACAGCTTACGACAGTAATCACGAAGATAAGGAAAGTCTGCCAAGAACGACTTTCACCGGAGTGATCGATTACTATTAGTTCTCATTATAAAGTCATTTAAAAGGTTTTTATAATTGGATTCTAATATGACTAACATTCGGCTAATCACTTTTGCACGAAAAAAAACCACAAAAAAGAAAGCAAAGGGGACTGTCCACTTTGTATGGGGGTTTCGGCCCCAAGTGGACAGTCCAAAGAGTAAAATAACTTGCTTATACAAGTTACTATGTAACTGTCCACCCCCTGGGACAGTCACTGAGAATAATAATTATATATTAAGTTAGTAGTACTAACAAGTAGGAATTAAAAAAATGATATAGTTTTGTGTCTAGGTGTTTCATTTTTTGTTTTTTTTTTTTGTGTATAATTACAAGAAGGTTTCTGAAATAAAAAATCATTGTTTTTGTTATTTTTGTTTTACTAATCGGATTCGTACGTTAACAGAATGTTATCTTAAAACTAGGCAGATAGATTTATAAAATCTTGGAACCTTTTCCAGGCCAAAAACCAAATAATTGCCATGACATCGGCACAACAACCTACTGTCCGTCGACCAACCATGCAGTTGCAATAATATTTTTTTATGGCTTCTCTGCCTGACCTATATTGTTTTCATATAAAATAAATACAAAATATATTTTCCTACTAATGTGCCTACTGTGTATTTTACGTCGCAGTACTGGTGAATTCTCGGTTGACGGAAAACCTTTCAGTAGGTTGCTATATCACTATGAAAGCAATATGGACGTCAAATGAATGTATGACGCAAAAGTCCGTAGTTTAGGGTTGCCATAATAAATAATATTTTCAATAAACAAATAAATCGATTAAATCGATAATCGAATTTAATATAATTAATTCCTTGCTTTTCATTTAGTCAATAACAATGTTTCTAAAATAGGTTATTTTTAACCAAAGTTAAATGTTTTTTATTATATACTTTTAAAGATTACTGTTTTTCTTATTAATTCGATTTAACAATACTTTTATTCGATATTAACAAATAATTGATTTAAAAATATTTTAAAATCGATTATTCGTTAATAATTATTGTTTGTTTAAGACTGGCAACGTGGTGTAATCAAATCACGAACCGAAAATAAGAAGTATATAATTAATGAATTAAAATACTTATTAAATAAAATTTTCATCAGTTTATATTGATACAACTGAAAATCACGAATAATCATGATTTAATATATGAAAATTTTTGGTATATTTGTTTTTTAACCTGACTTAATTAACCTTAATTTGACTGTTTTTTTTATGTATGTTACATCAGAACTTTTGACCGTGTGAACAGATTTCGACAATTTTTTTTTTAATCGAAAGGTGGTGTGTATCAATTGGTTCAATTTAAATTTATTTGAGATCTAACAACTACTTTTCGAGTTATATCTAATAATGCGTTTTTACTTGACGCTTTTTTCGTCGACCTACGTTGTATTATACCGCATAACTTTCTACTGGATGTATCGATTTTGATAATTATTTTTTGTCGGAAAGGGAATATCCCTAGTTTGGTACCGTGATAAGGAAACCAGGATCTGATGATGGGATCCTAGAGAAATCGAGGGAAACTCTTGAAAATCCGCAATAAGTTTTTACTGGGTGTACCGATTTTAATAATTTTTAATTTAATCGAAATATAAATTTTATTGAGATCTGATAACTACTTTTTGAGAAATCTTTGATAACGCATAGTTACTTGACTATTTTTTCGTCGATCTACGTTGTATTACTCGTCGATGTAATTGAAGTCGGTTTTTTTCGTTTGCGAGCAAACACAATTATTTGTATGAATTCTGTTCACGCTGGGCCGAAAATGGACAGTCCCCTTACTAAATATTGTTTTTGAAATTTATAAATTACATAATTTTTCATCGTTGTTTAATAATTCGAATCTCTTAATTTTTATTAATAAGAACTTAAAAGAAACAAGCCTAATTACTCACTGTAGACTAAAAATTTAATAATTAATTATTCCTATGACACTCACTAAAATGTTCAGGATAGTTATTATATTTATTAAAATTGAATGTACAATTTAAAATTAAATTTAAATTTTAAGATTTTCGAGAAGCGATCGAAAACTAATAGTACCTAACCCATGACACGTTTGTTTTGTAACTGTACACGACAAGCCTGCAGCTATTCTTTCGCCTTTGACCCTTGCAAACTACTAATGATTGACTCGAAGTCTTCTAGTCTTCTTCTTCCCAACTAAAAGCCTCCGATTTTTCCCTCTATAGGTGTATTTATTTAATGTTGTTTCAGTTACCTTGATTACTTTTGATTTATTTTGACGGGTCTTTTTAATCTTACGATGTTAGCAACTTTTCTATTTAGAAAATACAATGGTATTTAATATTTATCAAAATTAATTTACAAGGATTACTTGCACAACAACTAATAGTTCACACAGCCAGCTAGGTCGCTTGTCTGATCATTAGTAGTAAGCTTGTGGGAATACTAGTTTTTGATTGTGTGCAATACAAATTACTTCTTTCATATTATTAATATGTATATAATACTGTTTAAATATTAATAAGTTTAGCGAAAAGAGTTTAACAATAATTATATTGACGTATAATAATAACAGATACTTTGTTAGGACATATATTTCTAGAAAAGTCGACATGAATTAAATTTAAGATATGGTGTCGATCCAAACATGTATATCACACCTAAAGCTAACTGATATGCATACCTATTTAATAACTTTATAAACATACTTAGTTACATTAAATTTTTCGTAAATTATATCGTTGTGTATTATTTTTAATATGTCAAAGGTTTATTTAAAATAATATACCTATGATATTAAAAACGTACATCCTGTAATTAAAATTATTAACGTCAAAAAATCAATAGTTTTAATTTTGTCATCCCGCCAATAATGGGTTTTTTATATAAATTTTATAACTACATAACGATTAAACTATTTCCTTCGTTAAATAGGTATATCTTCTAATTAAAACCTTATTTTTACCGTTTCCTTATGACATAATTTGCATATCCACCTTGTATCTTTGTTTTGTCAGCATCTGATTTATTTCGATTAAATTAATATCTACTTTTTACATAAGTTAGATAATAGATGCACGAAGTATTCAAGGATTTTCTACAAATGTTTGGTTTGACTTGTATTATCAAAATTTAGTTTCAATATTCGTAAAGTATGCTAGTATCTTCGGAACCTTGCCTAAAGGGACTGCTTTTAATAATATTTTTTAGTTAATTTATTATGTGTATATATACTTAAGGTTTTTAGTTTAATGTAATTTATCTAATTACTATTATTAATCTTTTTTTTTATTGTTACGTCCTTTTGTATGTTTTTATCAATCGACTCCATAATAAATTTAATAGTCTATAAGAAATATCTTAAAATGCCATGATAATAAAATTTTGTAATCGTCAAAAAAATATTCGAAAATATATGGCACTTGTAAACATAAGCTTCCAACAAAGAGCATGCTCTATGGCTTCCAAAAAGTGTAACATTTTACATTAAATATAGATAAATACCACAAAGCGGTGTAAATGTAAGAATATTCCTAATAAGGCTGATACAAGTTTTAAAAATATGAAAACATAAAGACTTTATATTACGTCACTTTTTTTTTAAACACCTCATGAAAAGCATTTCTACGTATCGATTACTATAAAAAAATTAGGTAGGTTATAAATTTTGAATAAATTGTATTTTTTGGATAAACTGTGTGGCTACGGCACTAAAGAATATAGCACCCCCTCTCTTCCCGTGGGTGTTATAAGAGGCGACTAAGGGATAACACAGTTTCACTACCACCTTGAAACATAAAAAGCCGACCGATGACGGGATACCTAACCATCCAACTGCTGGCTTTAAAATACACAAGCCGAAGACGGGTAGCAGTGTCTTTGGTGCGACAAAGCCAGCACTGCGGTCACCAACCCGCCTGCCCAGCGTGGTGACTATGGGCAACACACATGAGATCCCGCCATTTTTGGCGCGAACTTGTGGAGGCCAATGTCCAGCAGTGGACTGCGATAGGCTGAAGTGATGATGATGATGATAAATTTTGAATCAATACTTTTTGAAGTATAACTTCTTTACGCACGCTTGACTTGGGACGTAAGATAGTGAATGCGTGACAAGAGCGTTACGAAAATTTTGATCGGGAGAGGGGAACGGAAGTTGAGAGGATATAAGTAAGACGGAGCTAAAGAAGTTTTACTTCCGTCGCGTGGTCTGAAGCAACTCGTTTTTGAAGTAAAACTTCTTTGTGCACGCTTGAAGCGTTGAGCGTTCTATAGACGAAGGCGGCCCGCATGCGAAAGCGATCCCGTGGCGCCCCGCTATGACGATGAGGGCATCGCTGTGTTTTAGTGGGTATTCTGTGAAGTAAGCTGGTGAATGTGCGGCAAGAGCGTTACGAAAAGTGTGATCGGGCGAGACGAACGGAAGTTAAGAGGGAGATATAAGTTAGTGAAGTTTAATATTATTATATTTTATGCTTATATTTTAGGGCGCTGTTTTACCGGACTGTAATAAATTTAATATGTATCTAACTTGAAAATACCTACATCTAAAAAACTAGGTACAGGTACTAAGACTAGGAAAATTCCCGAATACAAATCATTACTTTAAATTGTTTGTTATAATAACCACATATGTGAACATAAGTATATACGTTCCCGTAGTAATAAAAATGAAACTGATTTGCAACTAAGGATATAAAAATTATAATCTTTAACAACAAAAGTCATTTATGAAAGCAAAATCAATACAAAAAAAATTCACACAACGAAACGATGAGGAGAACGAGGACTGAGAAGGTCAGACATGATACGTTTATGTAATAATTTGAGACGAGCCGTCGAAACCGACATGATAATTTATACCCTAAATTAACATTGGCATTGAAGAAAAGTCTCCTTTTAAATATTACAATCACAATTTATAGAAAGACCTTGCGTTACATTTGCCACACCTTTATGATATTCATTTATTATCGGCAAGAAAAGAAAATTTACTATAAAAAAATAAGTTACATTTATATTTTTTAAACTTTAAAGATTATAATGTTTAGATAAATATACTAACCCAGATATTCATGCTACCATTGATGAGTCAGGTTAGACGAATTATAAGACTGTTGTAGAAGATTAGAGATTAACGTCTTTGAAATTTGAGTTTATTTTATTTTATAATTGATGAATAATTTATATTCCAGTTTAAAGCAATATATATATATTGTAAAATCCGCCAACAAAATTAAAATTAAATATAATATTATTGCATGGAAATCTAAATTAAAACTTTTATGATATATTTTACTAGATATTCCTAGTCACAAAATCATGTTTCTTTTTTTCCTATTTTTTGATACAATTCATTTTGTCATAATACTTTCATAAATAAGCAAATGACCACCTACCTAAATCAAACTAACTTGTATTAAATTATGCGTTGTAGAAAAATTGTTGTTTTAAACATATATATATATATATATATATATATATATATATATATATATATATATATATATATATATATATATATATATATATATATAATTAAAATTAATTAATTATTAAAAATATAATATAGTAAGTAGATAAAATCAAACCATTATCGTTAATTTTGTTTTTTTGTTTTTTTTTTTTGTTACTTACACGAGACAACCTTGCTGCATGCGTAGATTTACTGAACGGAAGTCATTTCTATACGTTGTTTAGAGTAAGTCATACGGTTTGAGAATTATTACCCTGAGAAAACTCAAGATCATTTACAGTTAGAGGTTGGATACACGCAAAGGCTGTCTATGTATCGCACATTTCATAAAAATATAAGCGTCTAACTATTAGCCTCCTCTTTTTACGTCGGTTAAAAATATGATTGGAGCCATAGATTTTTGATTCGTTTTTTACACTAGCTGACCCACTGAACTTCCACTGTGCGGTTGTCTTTTTAACCGAATAAAAAGTTTTTTTATAATATAGCCATAGATGTATTTAATAAAAATATTTAGGTATCACATTATTTTAATGTATACATTAAGTAATTACATAACGTAATTATATAATGGTAATATTTATATCTGTTCTTCTATAATATCAGCTGACCTTGTCATCCATAAGGTATTACGAAATATTTCATTTCGTACACAAGCTACCTAGCATTACGCAAAATAGTTCTCTCAATTGCGATTAAAATGATTTGAATATAATATATGGCAATTTCATCTTTAAAAGTGGCACCACGCAGTGCAGCCCTGTCCTAGAAACCTTAAGAATATCGATCATTGCTATGTATTACTTGTTATTTCATGTTACATTACATTTTAATATTGAATAACTACTTTCGAAAGTGCTAACAACTTCGTAGTAAATATTGCAGCGAAACGTCCTCCCATCACACGCCAAATGACGATCTGGAATTTCAAACTCACCGAACAGTAAATATTTCACAGTTAAATGACTAAAGGCACAAATATTCGTCACTAATTCCAAATTACATCTTTGTGCCGTTACAGTCGGAACACTTGGTCCTGGTAGTAACACAGCTAAAAAATTATAAAAGAAATAACTCCTCGCCTTACTGCCTCCACTGGTGACAAGAGTACCGGTGCATTTTTGCCCAGAGAATTGGCATAGCGATTCAACGGGAAATTCTGCCAGCATTCTCGGCACCATTCCACGCGGACATGATTTGTACCATAACTATCTGTAAATATTTAGTTCCTTAAGTTATAAATCGTAAATATGTATATTTTTATTAGAATTTGTTTTACAATTATTATAAGTATTCAGTTTATTGTCTACGGTTATAATAAAATTAACCTAATTATTAATGTATAAGCATAGATATCTTATACTATTAAACGAGCAATTCTTGTATATATATATATAATCTGAATCTCGGAAACGGCTCCAACGATTTTCATGAAATTTAGTATACAGGGGATTACGGGGGAGATAAATAAATCTAGCTAGGATTCATTTTTAGAAAATGTCGTTTTATCCCTGTTTTTAGGCAATGAAAAAATGGCTACAATATCGTTAGAATAAGAAGGTAAATTTCGCATCTGTCAATAAAGTTGTAATAGCTCAGGGGAAATCGGCCGATCGCACTCGGCCGAACAGATCATGGTTCAAACCTCACGTATTCCAGATCGATTATCGTTTTTTTTCTTTTTTTTTCTAAAAAAAATAAAATCAAAAATATTATTCATATTTTATCAATATGTAATTCGTATTTAAATATGATTTTCAAAAAACACGATTTACTAAAAATACCGAGCTAAGCTCGGTCACCCAGGTCCTATACTTTCATTAGATTTTCATTGTCAATTTAATTCAGTTCACGTGAGTATGAAATCTACTGCAAATAATGATGCGTGGTTACGGCATTAAGAATTTAGCCACCCCCTCTCTTCTCGTGGGTGTCGTATGAGGCGACTAAGGAATAACACAGTTCCACTACCACCTTGTAACTGGAACAGCCGACTGATGGCGGGATAACCATCCAACTGCTGGCTCTGAAATACAACGGCCGAAGACGGGCAGCAGCGTCTTTGGTGCGACAAAGCTAGTCCTGCGGTCACCAATCTACCTGCCCAGCATGGTGACTATGGGCAAAACACATAAGTCCACTCCATTGTTGTGCGAACTTGTGGAGGCCTATGTCCAGCAGTGGACTGTATTAGGAAGTATGAAATCATTGCATTAATAGGTTTAGTACGCATCAATATTTTCTACTAAATATTCATAGATTAGAATAATCGTAGTTCGACGAAAAAATAGTCAAGTAAAAACGAATTATTAGATGTAACTCAAAAAGCACTTGTTTGATCTCAATTAAATTTAAATGAGACTACGTGACGCGTTTACGCAACGGTCACAGCACTAGTTTGTGGCTGTTGCGCTGGCAGTTGCAGGCTCAAACCCCGCACATGACAAACATTTCTATTGAGCATAAAGATGTTTGCCGTGGTCTGGGTGATTGTGCAGTCCTTGTGGGTCTCCCCACCGTGCCTCGGAGAGCACGTTAAGTCGTCGGTCTCGGTTGTTATCATGTACACCTGATAGCGATCGTTACTCATAGTAGGGAATATATCCGCCAACCCGCTTTAGAGCAACGTGGTGGATGAAGCTCTGAGCCTTCTCCTACATGGGGAAAGAGGTCTATGCCCAGCAGTGGGATATTACACGCTGAAGAGAACATAACAGTCAAAAGTTCTGAGATAAATGAAAGAATACAATCGAATAGAGAACCTCCGCCATTTTTTGAAGTCGGTTAAAAATGCGACAGTCTTTACCTGCGTTAATGGGTACAACACACACAGTTAACTTAATTTTTAGTGCGGAGCTCTAAAAATGTGAAAATTAAAATATTTCACCAGGTTAAAATTTATTTACTTAATAAATAATACTTCTGTATCAATTAGTATTTGTAAAATATTTTATCCTTTGTAATAGTTTATATTTATTTATTTCGTTGCATTAGATAATTGGAACATTGATTATTTTAACAACTTAATATATAGGTATTCTTAGAATATTCTAGAACAAATAAACCCTAAAACATCAAGTTGAATAATAGCAATATCAGTATGAAACATCTTCAAAGTTAAAAACCAGTTTGACTGGAATTTAAATCAGCATTCGCTGTATATCTTCAACACAGTATTTTTATTTTTTTAATATTTCACTAAAAATATACAAACGCGTACAAAGTTTTACTCTTTTATAGCTCAAAGCATTTTTATCAGATAAACTATAAAAATATCACAAGAATTTTATTTTAAGTTAGGAGTGATGCAATTTTCGTTTAAATAAGCTTTGTGTTGCAAGCTTATACGGGCAAGCGCGTGCTCATACTTGTACTAGTATACAAGTCTTCGCTTCAAACGCACTTTAACACGCCTCTGTTTAAGAGGCTTGTACCAAGGTAACCAAGGTAAGTATATCAAACGCGATGTTTGTTAAGCAAGCAAGAAGAGTTAATAATGCTAGGAAGGTAGCGAAAGGACTACGTTGACCGCATGAAAACTTTCGGAGAAATATTATCCGTAAATTGTTTTATAGCTCTATAAAAGTAAAAACTATTCTGCTTCATTTTATTTTATTAAAGTAATACGAGAAATTACTGCAAATCAAAGTTTTAAATATTTTAAGCTAGGCAGTGGAAACAAAGAGCCAAATTTTTAAGTAATATTATTTAACAAAAATACTCTTACACTTTTTTAATATAAATATTAGTTAGATGAAAGTTTTTATTTGTATATATATATATATATATATATATATAAAGTAAAATATAAGTAAAACTTGTAAAAAAACAGTTAAGAAGCTTACGTTATTAAAATATAAACAATTAAACAATTAAAACAATTAAACTTAAATTATATATATAATATTTTTTAGTTATTATATTATGTATATATATATATATATATATATATATATATATATATATATATATATATATATATATATATATATATATATATATATATATATATATATATATATACTTAAGGTTTTTTAATTTAATGTAATTTATCTAGTTATTATTATTATATCATAAGTTGTTAACTTAAATTAATATTGTTTTCATCTTTGTCTTAATTACAACCTTGTACAATCAACGTATTAAAACCGTTAAAAATAAAACATACCATAAAGAAACACATAAGAACAGAGCCATAGAGTTCCAAGTAATCTAATATTATAAAGCTGAAGAGTTTGTTTGTTTGTTTGTTTGAACGCGCTAATCTCAGAAACTACTGGTCCGATTTGAAAAATTCTTTTAGTGTTAGATAGCCCATTTATCGAGGAAGGTTATATGCTATATATCATCACGCTAAGACCAAAAGGAGCGGAGCACCAATGAAGAATGTTTCAAAATTGGGGGTTCTTTTTTCCTTTTGAGAGCTTCCGCTGCGTGCGATGTGAAAACAGTTAAAGTTTTGCAAAAATCATGTATGACGGAATTGACCCTCTTTAAAAGTTCTAAATAATAGTCCACGACAGCGTATATCTATCTTTTAAGGTTGGCTCACTATAACCTTTTTTATGCTAACCAAGTTTGTTCTAAAATAATGCATAATTTGCGAAGATGTTTTTATAAACATGATATTAATCCTTATCTAAATAAATACATTATTCATCACAATTATTTAATTTAAAACAAAACTGCCTTTCACAAAATTCGATTTCAATGAGTATCTCAGGAGATATCGCAGTTTTAAAATAACATCGCAGCAAAATAATGATCAAGTATTGCGTGCGCATCTGTCCCACGCGGACGAAGTCGCGCGCAGAAGCTAGTTATTCTAATCTCCTTCAAGTGTTAGCTTCGCTATTATATTATACGAGTATAATGTGCCAACTATTATTTTCCTGTCGAAAGTTATGTGACCAAAGAAAATAATCACACGACTCGTTAAATGTTAATAAACAACAAGGCAGGCAACTTTATTAAAGAATGATAAAAATAGTGTCAAGAAAAATCGCAATGCCACCTTATCGCTTAGCCATCTAGGTAGTTTCTTTATTCAAACAGTTTCTATTATTTATCCAAAAGTTTGACAAAAAATTAAAAAGTTATTTAAATTAAAAATATGTGTCTTGAAACTTATTATCTATTTACGAATGAAATACTTTCCGTTATATTATTACGTTATGAAACCAAAGTATTACTTTATACCGTTTTGCAATAAATATATCACGCGATTATTTTAACTAATAAGTTAAGGCTAAAATCACACAACTTAAATTACTGATAAATGCCTTCGCCCCGACCTTAAGCTCATCGAGAATGTCAGGGCGATTTACTTAAAAGAGCATTATCTAATTGTAAGTAGCCGTTGTCAAGTCTTGTCAACTAAAACACAGTTCTCAATAGCACACTGCATTTACAATTAAATCATTATCTAAACAACATAAAACTTTACATAGCCAATTTATAATAATTAGAATTTGTGAAAACATTGCTTCATTTTTAACTGACTTCAAAAAAGGAAGAGGTTACTCAGTTCGACCGCATATATTTTTTTATTACTTTTTTATGTATGTTCAGGGATAACTTCGTCGTTTATGAACCGATTTTGATAATTATTTTTTTGTTGGTAAGGAGATATCCTAAGTATTGTACAATGATAAGAAAACCAGGATCTGATGATGGGATCCCAGAGAAATCGAGGGAAACCCTCGAAAATCTGCGTAACTTTTTACTGGGTTTACCGATTTTGGTGATTTTTAATTTAATCGAAAGCCGATGTTTATCATGTGGTCATATTTAAATTTCATCGAGATCTGATTACAACTTTTCGACTAATCTTTAATAATGCGTATCTACATGACTATTTCTTCGTCTACCTACGTTGTATTGTCGATGTAATTGAAGTCGGTTTTTTTTCCGTTTGCCAGCAAACACAATTACATTATAACTGTGTATTTTAATTATTATTATTTTTTTTTTTTTTTGTAAAGTAGGTAATAAATCTATTTCTTTCTTTAACTAATGGTTTATTGTTTTGTAACAAATTAAAGCAACACTACGATGAATATCATTATCAGTTTTTAATAATGATAATGTACTTTACCAACCGACACCGACGACCCACATCGTCACTAACATATTGTGTACATTGCCAATAAACAGCTGGCTAACGATTTCTTAATCACATTCTACAGTTTGGCACGCAAATGCCTGCAGGTACTAGTAGAGTGCATGATGCATTTCCAACACACATTTAAAACAACGTTAATGTTGTAATGAACTTGAAATACTTATGAAACCGACTTACTTACAACTCTTTTATTTTATTTTTTTGTCATAAAATGTGTCATGTAATTTATACTTAAAATGCAATTAAAATTATAGGGTAGTTATAAATATTAAAAATCGTAAATGTCCATATATTGTTTGCCCATTGTCACTGGCATTACTTATATAACGCACTGTTGGTTCTTTAAATTGTCGATTCTTTTATCAACCATGAGATCTGGTCTAGTGTTGTTATTATCTTGAGCCTCTATTTATTTGGGTCACCAGAACCGACAACCCTATAGTCGTCATTCATTTTCATAACGACAATTAAAACCTTAATCAAATTTGTAATGTATAATGACATGAAATATTTCTTCATGACCAGTACTCGTCTTAGCAACATCAAGTGAGTGACTACAAAGAAAGTAATTATTATATGAGTAAAACAGACTTCGATTTAATGGAGACATTGAAATATTAATAAATGCGATCACAGTATGATTTACATTTTATCGTAATAACTTTAATGAAACTGAACATTTTAGAGAGACAGGCAAGGAAAAATAATTTGGTATTTTTCGGAATAGAAGAAATGGAAAAATCATACGAGAGCCAAGAGAAAAACTTCATTTTGAAAAAATTAGCCACTGTGACATTCAAGAAATAAAGAGAATAGGAAAGAAAGAAGAAAGAGTACGTCCGTTAGTAGTGACTTTCACAATTTTAGGCACAAAAATAAAAATTATGAAACAGAAAAGAGCACTAAAAGATACACATTATTACATTAAAGAAGACTATCCAAAAGATGTACTGGGGAAGAGAAGGAAGCTACAAAAACAACTTCAAGTAGAAAGGGAAAAGGGAAATATAGCTAGAATTGATTATGATAAACTTATAATTTCAAAAACTAACAGTAAACGGAAGATGCCTACATCACCCGAAAATGCCACTTAAACCAATGTAGAGAAAAATACACAAATAAATAAAAATAACAAAATACGACAAATTGATGCATCGGTCAAGAGGTCTAGCAGCTTCTCAGAGGGAATCATAAAGCAGGGAATACTTAACTACGTAGTCCATAATAAAAATTATAATCAAAACAAGCAAGCATAGCATCACGGCGCCTCCTCCTCCTTCGACACAAAACCAACAAATACACAAACAAAAACAAAAAACAAAGAAAATGATCTTCCAACCCGGCTGGTCACCGTGGAAGAGTACGACCATAACCCTCCAAAAACAGATACCACGCAGACAAAAAACAGAAACAAAGAAAAAACACAACTACATATAGCAACATACAACGTTCTAACTTTATCGTCATACGAACGCTTATTAGAATTAGAGGAAGCAATACAAGAAATAAAATACGACGTCATAGGATTATCTGAAACAAGACGGCTAGGTACCAATATAGCAGAGCATGAAAACTATATTTTGCCACGTGGATCATACGCCCGGCCTATATCGAGTAGCCTTTATAATAAACAAAGTACATAAAAACAATATAGAGAGCTTTCCTGGCATGACGGAACGAATCGCTGTATTAAACATGAACATACAAGGCTTCTTAATATCTATTATACAGGTGTACACACCGACGGAAGTGGCAAAAGAAGAAGAAGTAGAAGAATTCTATAAAACGATTGACGAAGCTCTGGACAGTGCACACAATAATGTCATACTTATGGGAGACTTCAATGCAAAAATCGGGCTTCCTAAGAAAGAAGAACATTTAGTAACAAAACAGTTTGGGGGCGGAGTAAGGAACGAAAGAGGCCAACGACTAATCGATTTTGCATGAGAGCATAAACTATTAATAAAACACATGTTTTAAGAAGAAATTAAATAAAAGATGGACATGGAGATCTCCGGACGGAAAAACTTTAAATGAAATAGATTATATATTATTAAACCAACCGAGAATATTCCATGATATTGGTACTATGAACTTAAACTACCCGTCAGATCATAGAATAATTAGAGCAAAAGTAAAACTAAGTAAACTAAACAAAAGTAGAGCTAATTATATGAATAAAAATACAAACCAACTACAATTTGAAAAAGAAATATTGAAATTCAGGGAAGCCTTATCAGAAATAGTATCTAGTCAATACGTTTACCACGAAAACACCTCAGTACAAACCCTTTACGATATCATTACAAATGCAATTACCACTAGCTTAAAATCAGACCAAATAACGAGATTAGAACACAAACGTCACAAGGTGCTATCAGAACGAACATTATCTCTATTACAAAGACGGAAAGAACTTATAAAAACAAAAAACAAATCGAGATCTATGAAAAATGGACTCTCCGCTCTCTACAAGCTAGTCAATAAACATATAGGAAGAGACTAAGCAAATTATAGACAAAGTACAATCGAAAAGTATCGAAACCTCACAGGTAGCACGAAAAAGGCTTATAGAGAAATTAAAATATGCAAAACCTGGATAGAAGGACTGAATGGGTCTAGCAAAGACCTAAACAATCGAAAAGACATCATCAACACAGTAACTAGTTTTTACAAAAACCTATATAGCAATAAAAAGAAAATAACTACACTCCTAAATAAAAACGCTATTAAAGCTAGACATAAAAGAAGAGCACACTAAACATGAAAAAGAAGATAACATAAAAGCAATTAACGAAAAGGAAATTATAGAAGCAATAAAGAGGCTAAAACGAGAAAAATCCCCTGGATCAGATAGCATAACAAATGAAGCTTTAAAGACAGCTTACCATATACTGGCAACACCTCTCGCTGAACTATTCAATTTGATATTACAAAAGTCCAAAGCGCCCGCACAATGGTCCGAATGTAACATCATTTTAATATATAAGAAGGGAGACCCAAAAGATATAGGCAACTATAGACCGATAAACCTACTACCGACTCTGTATAAGCTCTTCTCCGCGATATAAACTCGGGAATTAGTCTAGTAATCGAAGCAAGACAGGGAAAGAAAAAAAAAAGGAAGGAAAAGAGCGTTTCTCAACGATAGACCATATACATACCTTAGAGTTAATTATAGAGAAGTATCGAGAACAACAGAGACCACTCTAGCTCGGATTTATTGATTACCAAAAGGCCTTCGACTCGGTTACTCACGATAGTGTTTGGCAAAGCTTGGAAGACCAGGGAGTAAACGAAGTGTATATAAAAGTGTTACGGAACATATATGATAACAGCATTGGTAGAATAAAACTAGACACACTGGGCCCAAGCTTCCCCATAAATAGAGGTGTAAGACAAGGAGACCCTTCGTCGTCAAAAATATTTATAGCTGTACTCGAAGGTATCAACTGAACTGGAGCAAACGAGGAATCTAGATACAGGGAACCTTTCTGAGTCACTTACGTTTCGCCGATGACATACTAATATTATCCGAGACAAACTCACAACTGCAGCTCATGATCAATGACTTACAAATAGCTAGCGCCGAAGTAGGACTTGAAATCAATCTCACTAAGACCATGGTAATAACTAACAACTACAAACAACAAATAAAAGTCAATGGATATCCACTAGAATATACAGATAAATATATTTACCTAGGAAAAACAATTAGCTTTGATATAGAAAATAACGAACTAGAAATTGAGAGTCTGAAAGAAATTTTTAAAAGTAACATGCCAATGAAACTGAAAACAAGGACAATGAACTCTAGCCTCTTACCGTGCTTGACATATAGGTGTCAAACATGAAAATTTACAACAAAAGCAAAGCATAAAATAACATGTTGCCAGCGCGCAATGGAAAGAAGCATGCCCAATATAAAAATTAGATATATCAAGATAAGTGAAATAACAAAAGCCACTAATGCCTTGAACTACACACAAAGGTTAAAGTGGAAATGGGCCGGCCACATAGCGCGGCAGAGAGATAAAAGATGGACCTACAATACCACCATATGGAGAGGACCACAAGGAAAAAGAAAGAGGAAGACCCTCTACCCGATGGGAGGATGAAATAAAAAAAGTTGCTAGCCCAAAGTGGTGGCTAATAGCACAGGACAGGGAGAAGTGGGCATCATTGGAGGAGGTCTTTACCCAACCTGGGGCCCTTGTTTAGCCTAAGTAATTTAGTATAAGTAAAAGTAAATAATTATAAGTAACTAGTAAAACTTTATAATAATATATAAATAATAGTTTATCACGTACTATAGCATGGTCAAATAGACTTTTTCATTTTTATTTTTTTATTTTAATGAAACTGAAATCGAAAAACTATTGTGTTAGTTTTGAATCAAAAAATTATATGCCACATATATTCTTATATCTAATACTGTAAACAACATTTCTTAATATGTTTTTAATAATATAAAAGATTGCACAAGTAGATACAATGGTGTTCCCAAAAGAGCACAATGATTACGTTCATAATGGACGATTGTTAGCACAATTAAGAGCTTAAGCTCGAAGCCTCGACAGAGCAAGGCTGTGCCGTGCACGTTAACGTAGTAACAGACCGTAGGTGTGTTCTTAAATACGATACAGTTTGTACGTTCAAGCTAAACTTTGCACTAAAAGTTACAATATTTCATTCAAATTGAAGGTCTTATTCCGAATCAATTAAATAAGAAATTTTTTAATGAATATAACTGTAATTTTTAATGCATATAAAATTATAATTTTTAGTCTTGGTTTTATAATTTAACCATCCAGTTGAAATCAATAATTGAGGTCAATATATGCACATACATTACTAACTATAATTTATTCACAGACCGAATTGTATCACAATTATCCACTATAGACATATGACACATTTATAGTATTTGTATCATACTTATATCGAGACGCTAGTTAAAATTAACGCTTAGGTTAACGTAATTAGAGTAAATGGCCTGTTTCACTATTTGACAGATGACGATATCTAAAACATAAAAGGTTGTCGTGTATTTTTTTTTTTTTTACAATCGGTTTCACTATATGTATGAGATATTTCTATTCGCAAATATGAACCTAAAATTGTGGTTAATTGATTGAGGAGAAACAGGTTCTAATAAAAATTCTACCTCCTGCCGTTAAAGTGTAATCGTAGCCTATTAACTGGATAAAATTTATGCACAACTAGTAAAACATACGCATGACAGAGGTACGCGTGACAAGGTTGTAAAAAATAAAAATAGATAAGTTAGAGATAAAAATAACATTTAATGGTGAAAATAATTTTAAGAAACTAAATTAAAACTATTATTATATAATAGATCATGATAGTTAATATAGAAACAGATATTATAGAAACACTTGAATTTGGTTATTGTGCACCTACAATATTAGAAAATATATTTAAATTTGTTTCACCCATAAAACATTTTATTAGTTTTTAGGACAATTGTATAATTTAAATTTTCCTGTTCTCAAAACATTAACCAGATTTGTTCCTTAAAGAAATGTTAAGTAGAAAGATGCAGCTATCCTTCTAGTACTCTGTGTTTAAAGTGCTCTTATCGTAACAGTAAGATGAGATATTTGAATGTTGACAATTTGACGATAGTTAGCACAGCATCTTTAACTGCTAAATTAAGTATGAAACAATAATTGCAAAATTGCTTTGGTCAGCAGTTTTTTAAAAAAAAATGTTTGGAGATGGATGGTAGCTACTTAAATGGGAGCTTAGCTACTTATAATTTAGTGGCAAGTTTTCGTTTTTGATATTAATTATGATAATTTACTGTCGAATATTCCGTGTCACTTTTAACGTACAAAATCGAAATCTAAGGACATATAAAAATCTACTTTCCCAATAATATTTTTAAGTTTTTTGATACTAGATATTCTAAATTATATCCTTAATGACACTTTAACGCCGTATTTTAAATAGAAATAACGTTTTCTTCATGGCTTAACTGATTAAGGATTAGATCATCCATTGACCTTTGTTTTCCTTTATATATAAAAAAAACACTAACACATCTTAATCTATGAAGTCGTGGACATCTATTCGAACCTATGTAATGAACCCCATAAACAGCAGCATGAGTCGGCCATGAGAACCTAGATTAATAGCGGAGATGTTCTTCATAGGTTATGGACAAGATTAATTCATCAGCTAAAAAGGTTTTGCAACAACTCTGTATAAGTTACGTGACTAATTATCAAAATAAGTAATAAATGTGAAATCAAATTAAAACCTATAATATATTTTTAGCTTAACTGATAATAAAAAAGTTGTGTTTTAAGTCATTACTATATTCTGTGTCCCTTACATTAACGTTAGAATCTACACTGGGACTACAAAGCAAGCAACTTGTTAGTCTTTGTGACTTTTATCTCGATTTCCTATTGCATTTTCTAAAACGTACATAAATCAAAAACGTGAGCCAACATAAACAACATGAAAGAAACTGCGCAGTTTATAGACTATTAAAATATTCGTTTTTGTTTTAAAATACGCCAAAATATAGGTATCGAATCGAGATGTTGTTTATTTCATTACTTAAGAATTCGACAGCTTTAAAAAATGAGGTATTCAATACCTACCTCAATACTTAGGTACTTTTTCAATCAATCGAGCGAATTAAACTGAACTAGAGGCGTGATGTAACACATTCACTGGATAGAAACGGATACGAGTTGATTTTCTCATGACATATTATATCACCAATACTAATTAACATCATCATCTCATAAACCGATTCTTTTTTGTGAGCATCATTTTATATAGTTGAATGACATTTAAAATTTTGATTTTATTATTTTTAATCGTGTGAAAAATTGAATACCAAATAGATGTTATCCTCGACAGTATATTTTAACTTTTAATACTTATTATATCTATATCTATATATCTATTATATATATATAATTCGTGTCACGATGTATGTTAGCGATAAACTCCGAAACTACTGAACCAATTTTTATATTTAATTTTGTCTAACTTGGGAGATATAGTAGTTTTTATCTCAATTATTGATCTCAATATTTGTTATTGCAAATTAAATGTATATTATACGACTTTAATGTATATTTATCGGTTAGTTCTATAAAATCCTAATAGATAGCGGTTTGGCATCTAAGTTGCACAGATATCCGGTAGATGGCGCCATATTTCTATTTCCAGATTATAAATGGCGCGTTTGAATATAGAATTTACGTATATATTTTCATGCTTATAATATAATTTAATCTATTATAATTACTGAGCCGGGTCGGCTGAGCGTGGCTGGGTCAACTAGTCTTATATATAAAATTCTCGTCTCACAATGTTAATTATCATACTCCTCCGAAACGGCTGGTCCAATTTTTATGAAATTTTGTGTGCATATCGGTTAGGTCTAGGAATCGACCAAGATCTATTTTTCATATTAGGGGGTTAATAATATATATGACAAAACAACTTTTGTCGTGTCAACTAGTTATATGTATAATAAAAATCTATGCATCTTTTATCATCTTACCTGCCCTGGGCCTGTTTCACCAGTTGTGGGTAAAGGTATCCTACAAATAAGTTACGATTAACTTTAACAGCAGGATTTAGAATAGGCAATTAGGACTGGTTTCACCACAATAGTAGAAAATAAGTTTTAAATACATATTTGCAAATAAAAATATCTCATATATACGGCGGAATTCAATGGTGAAAAAGAAATAATAAGTACATGACAAACTTTTATCAGTTGGAAATCGTCATCCGTCAAATAGCGTTATCCACAACTGGTGAAACAAACCCTTAAGATTTTTACATCTCACAATCTAGACTATTTTTTTTATAAAAAAAAAACTGTTTATTGAATAATATGTGGAATTAAAGTAGTCCTCAGGTCGTACCCGGGTGTTTATTGCCCATAAATAATTAAAAAAAGAGAATTACACAAATAAGTAAAAAAGTAATCAATTTAAACATCTTTTGAGATATGGTTTTTACTTTTTATTAAAAATTAAACTAATATCAGCTAGTTGTAGTGGAATTTTTATTATTTTCATTAATTACTTTTTATTTATTCAAGTAATAAAACAGGATTCGATATAATTATGAAAATATTAATTATGAACATGTACTTGCCATCTGCTAATAAAACACTAAGATTTTGTTGATTTGACATCTTATCTATTGTTAATCAAGCTGGAAAACTAATTTATTTGTATATTAATACGTGAAGCAAAAACTTGGTCCTCCTTTTTATGAAAATTGCGCGGACGGAGGAGTATGAAATTTCGTACACATATAGTTTATATAGAGATACAGTGCTAATATTTTTTTTAAATCACGCATAAAAATATAATAAATCAATAAAAAAAGAACATAACACACACTATCTTTATTTGACACACACACGCATATTATACTCTCTTGTTGATTGTCAATGTCTGTAGTCGAATTGAAAATTTTCAAAAAGGTCTTTATGTTCATTATTTTTTAGCTTTCTTTAATTAAATTTTTTTATTGTGGTCGAATTTCGACCGAGGGCGACCACTAGTTGTTATTAATACCTGTATTATAAACTTATAATATTGGTAGTCAAACATTATTTGAATTCTTTTTTATATATATCTTTATTTTTAAGGGTATTTAATTTCATGTTTTACTATACACACATTAAAAGAGCGAGGAAAAATATAAAAATGAAGGTAAACCATACTTTCGTATGAAAATCATAGGAAAACACATTTTTAAACACTTATATCGATTTTCGTAGATTTTCTAATTTATTTTTGCTTTAGTAAAACTTAGTTAAGTTATTATGGAACGTTAATTTAATATGATTTTATATGATTGTTAATTTATTTTTGCTTTAGTAAAACTTAGTAAAGTTATTATGGAATGTTTTTAATCTAAATTAAGCGTAAAATATTTACCTATATAGATAGAATAATAGGAGCCACTAAACTATCACAAATTGAAAAAAACCGTGCAGGCTGTCTAGTGTTGATATAAAAAAAATCTATCTATGATTTAGACTAAGAAATTTCTGTTCTCAAAAGTAGGTATACTTACATTATAAATTGACAGAAGCATTAGGCTATAACATTCCTTATCGTTAAAAACCTATTAATTATATAGATAATCTAATATTTATTAAAGAAAAGGAACTGGTAAGATAAGAAAAACAAAATTCATCCTGGTTGACCTTGCGAGTGCTTGATTCTAGGTGCTTTTTACATCGATAAGCAGGTACATTCAAGTTCAAGGACGCTCTTAAAAACGTGCACATTATTTTAAACATAATTAAAATTCAGATAAATAAAGGAAAAAAACAACATAACTAGTTCTTTTTACTTCGATAGAGTCGCAGATAAAAACGTGAATTCGTCTTTTTTAGTGATGACTATAGAATATATTAGAAGCAGACTAAACAACATATTATTGTTCTCTTGAAAGGAAAAACCATAAATACAACAATTTGTAAAAAAAAATATATTAGAATTGTCATATGAATTATTTCTATTCTATTCTACTAAATATAAATATAATCTACTAAATTTATTTCAATTTCTAATTTTAGATGTCGATACCCTTGATAGTCTGCTAGTTCTGGATAGTAATGTTTGCCGTAAGCGGGAGATAGAACCTGCGACCGTTAGTGCAACAGCCAGTCTGTGGTCGCTACACCAACGCGTCACCAATTAAAAATTAAATAATTTTATTAGACAGTCGCATAGCATTATTTTTGCATATAAGTCATACAATATATATGTACAAGAGTACAATGGTATCTATGACATCGGAGATAAGTAAATGGCTTTAATCATAGAAGACCCGAAGAAGAAATTTTTAATTAGAGCTGCTTCAAATTTAAAGTTTTCTTTTGTTTTTGATAAACAGTATAAAGAACAAAATTATTTATACTATTTATCAAATAAAGAAACTTTGTTCAATGTAAAAAAAAATCGGCTCTATAATCCTCATCGGCTCTACAATCATCGCCCTCGGAACTTGTAACGAGAAATAGCATATGTGTTATTCAACTAATTATTTAGAAACTTACCTGGTATAGCCATCCCCAATTCAAGGTATTCCTTTACTGAAGGATTGATGAAGGCAGTGGGGGCAGGTGCAGTGTTAGGTTCCGGTTCAGGTGCGTCCAATGCTTGGGCAGGTTCACGAACTGCTGAACTATCGGCCCGTAAGCGTTTTACGCGAGTACCATCTCGTACTCCATCTACGTAAAAACATTTTTATAAAACACAAAAACAAATAAATAAGGCTATCACAATTATAAGTCTTGTAAACAATACGGTGATTTCAAAATATGGCTACTTGCTTCGCTGATAAAATATTTAATTTTTTAGTTAATAATTCTTTAATGAAAGCCTCATTATTATTATTTACAGTAAAAATGCTAAATTAACTTGAAGATTTCTCATATTAAATACAAAGGACCGCCTTTTGTAAGGCTGTGTAATAGGTAAATAATGATTAATTAATGCGAAGACTGCGACGAGTAAAAAATAATTACTATCATCATATTAATAATTATGATGTATCATGTACATTTCCAATAGAAAGTGAAGCAACATTGTTTTTTTTTTACTAAATTGAAAAGTAATTTTACCTTTTAGTATGATAAAACGTACTGAGTATGTATAACTATATATTAAAAAAAAAAAAAAAAAAAAAACATTTATATTTTTTAGAAATTACGACAAATTTGAATTTTACTATTTATATCATAAGTTACATATTCATCTATTTTAGAAACGTTAAATTCTTACCAATTACTGTAAGTAACGAAAAAAACACTACGACTAAGTAACGAAAAATCTTCCTTATATACATATTGGTAACGTCTTTGAAGGAGTTCAATGAGAGTCACCAAAACATACTCATATTACACTGTGTCACTTGAGAACTTAAAACGAACGGAACAGGTACAAATGACTCATTGACAATCTTAAAAGATGATCCGGTAAAGTGCGTTACAACTCGTTCTCGTCTTCGATTACGCAAGAGTTCGACACTCGCGTGCTCTTTCGGGGACAGCCGAGCGCGTAATGTTCACCCAAGACGTATTACGCGTATTACCATTGAAAGGTCTAACCAAAAGCACTATTATTAAAGTGATCTCTTGATTAAGATGAGTTGTAAAAAGCGTATTATTTTTTATATTTATTTATTGTACTTCCCATAGTAAATACGAAAATACAACAAGTACCTACCTATACTTTGACAATATTTTAAAACTTACTCTGAGAAAATTTCTATCGAAAATAGCTTGTTTTGTTGTCTAAATATTTGAATGATTGATTTATCTTTTAATGTACTACAAAATAAAAGCCTCTTTCTCCATATAAGAGAAGCGTTGCAGATTATTGGTTGGCCGATATAAATATATAAATATATCTGCCAACCAATAATCTGCAACGCTTCTCTTATATGGAGAAAGAGGCTTTTATTAGATCGTTCAATAAGTCCCGAGACTAACCTGGAAATGGCGCATATATTAAAAACTCTTTTGATTTTTAAAAAGTACTGGCTATCAATACAAGAATATGTGTCAAATTTTTAAAAATGGAACAATAAAATTATTGATTTTGAAACATTTATGTGACGCTACGGTTGTAATTTCGACACAATGGAAAAAAACGAGTTTCGCGTGTTGATAAAACATTGTTTTTTAATGGGAAAAAATACCGTTGAAGCACGGCAATGGCTTATAAAATGTTATGCAGGATCAGCTCCCTCTAAAGCAACCATTTGTCGATGGTATGCCGACTTCAAACGCGGTCGCATGGACACCAATGATGGGGAACGCTCAGGTCGTCCAAATGAAGCAGTGACTCAACAAAATATTAACCAAGTCCTCAAAATCGTATTGGAAGATCGGAAGGTAAAAGTGCGAGAGATAGCCGAGATAGTGAAGATTTCAGCTGGTAGTGTTTTCACTATTTTACATAAAAATTTGGCCACGAAAAAGCTTTTTTCTAAGTGGGTGCCGCGTTTGCTTACAACTAATCAAAAGGAACAACGTATCAATGATTCAGAGCGATATTTGGCGCTGATGAATCATAATAAAAAGGATTTTTTACGTCGGTATGTAACAATGGATGAAACCTGGATATACCATTTCACTCCGGAATCCAATCGGCAGGCAGCGGAGTGGAGAGCGGCTGGTGAAAGCCGCCCGAAGCGTCCAAAGACTCAGAAATCGGCCGGTAAGGTTATGGCGTCTATATTTTGGGATGCGCATGGAATACTTTTCATCGACTACCTTGAAAAGGGGCAAAATATAAATACTACATGACTATTACATGTGCTTATTGGAGCGATTGAAGTACGAAATTGCGGATAAACGGCCTCACATGAACAAAAAGAAAGTGGTGTTTCACCAGGACAACGCGCCTTGTCACAAGTCCGTGAGAACGATGGCCAAAATTAACGAATTGGGCTTCGAATTGCTTCCACATCCCCCTTATTCGCCAGACTTGGCCCCAGCGATTACTGGCTGTTTGCAGACCTCAAAAAAATGCTTCAGGGTAAGAAATTTGACTCAAATAGTGAAGTTATCGCAGCAACGGAGGCTTATTTTGAAGCCAAAGACAAATCGTTCTACACACATGGGATAGAAAAGTTAGAAAAGCGTTGGAGGGACTGTATCGCTCTTGGAGGAGACTATGTTGATGAATAAAAATTAATTTTATGAAAAAGACCTTTTTTTAGTACTTAGTCCCGGGACTTATTGAACCACGTGTTATTTTATTAACCCTACTATGAATAACGTTCACTATTAGGTATGTATAATAACAACTGGGACCCACAGCTTGAGATGATCTACGAGGCACGATGGGGAGACCCACAAGGACGGATACCCAAACCGGAAAGAAATATTTGTACAAATACAACCCCATGCCGAGCGGGAATCGAACCCAAAAACCATCGGTGTTTAGATCGCTTTACACACCACTACACCAGAGCGGTTGTTGTTGTTGTGATATACAGAGGTCCCAAATTAATGAAATATTTTTGATTAGGTCTAATGCAGGGGTAAGCAACTTTTTTAATCAATGGGCCAATTCATAAATATTTTTTTGGCGAGCTGCCAGATTAACTCTTATTAATAATTTACGAAATTTTATTTACCATAAATATTAGAATAAAAAAATATATAAAATAAAAAAAGTAAAGATTTGGCGGGCCGCATTAACAAGCAACCAAAAAAGCAAACAAGCAAGCGACCCGCAGGCCGCGTGTTGCTCATTCTTGGTCTAACGCACACTTGTTTATTTTTATGAAATAACGCTACCTTAAATAATGTTATTTTGGATCAATACCGGTATATTTTTTTATCAGTAGTAACTCATTTCACGTTATATTTCACATTACACATTTTTACCGTTATTTTTATTGCTATCATTATTACGCTCGAATAAACTGTTTCTTATTTCTTATTTTACTTAATCAATCTCTTTGAATAAGTTTTTGTAGGGAATCTTCTATAGGCGCATGAAGGTAAAATTTTTACGGATGAAACATTTTCCGGATGTTCCAATCCAATGCGTACTTATAATTTTCACAATAATTGTATCGAAAGTTGATAAGTCATTACAGTGCACATCACTAGACGTAGTTACGACTCTATGAGCGGGGAAACCTCTACGCATAGATTTGCGCCTATTTCGCGTATTGAAGTCACGCATTAAAGTTAGATAAAAAAGATATACTTATTGCTGTTTTTTACTTTATTTTGTGTGGTATATAAGTAACATATTGAAATCGATGATGAATGGTGAATGCTCCTGTCGGTAAATAAGTATTCCAAATTAAAAGTATCGCAAATGAAGACGGATAACTTTTGGTCAAAATTTTTTACACAACCTGAACGGTTGCGAACATTTAGCCGGTTTTGTCCTTAGCGTGTTATCTCTTCCATACGCCAATGCAGACTTTAAAAGAATTTACAGTGAAGTCAATTTGATAAAAACGAAAACAAGAAATAAAATTATTACTTCCACAATAAATGTAATTTTACTGGCTAAGCACTTTATCCGATCTCAGGGAAATTGTATAAATTCGAAACCAACTAAACAGATGATAAACAATATGAAGGAAAAAAAATAAACATAAATTGAATAAAGTCGTAGAAGAAATGTTGGTTACCATAAGAAATTTGTGAGATGACTGTTAAGAATAATGTTTTAATGTCATGTTCAATCTTACGTGTTAATGTAAAGTAAATATTAATGCACCCGGCAATTTTGTAGTTTTTATTCCAAAACACGGCAATCCAGTCCAAATACCGGAATAGCTAAACACGGCAATTTAAAATTTCGTGATGGCAACCCTAAACTGTATAAGTTAAGTACCTATTTTCTGTAAGTATTGTACTATACTCTGTGGTACCTATTGTATTTGATTCTAACATTCTAAGCAAGAGACGCGACGATATTTTTTTCAGTTGAAAATTTTGTAATTATAACAACGACTAGAGCTGTACGTATGTTCCGTTATTCAATAGACATATTAATTAACAAACAATACCGTAAGACAGTATAATGGATACAAAAATAAAAAAATGTTGTCCTAACTGTAGTCAATGTTATTATCTGAAAGGTAAGGAGTTTTAAATTTTGTATTGTTTATAATTTGTAGCCAAGCTTGTAATCAACCGGAAATGTGAGCAAGTTTTAAAATTGTTTTACTATTTTTGATATGGTTTTTACTGGATATATTTTAAATTATTATGTTAATTTTAGATTCTAAAAACAAGACTAATGTACCCCTATTTTTATCATGTGGACACGCCATGTGCGAAAACTGTGTTAGCAACATAGTCAAATTCGCAGAGCCTATTGATTGTAAAATATGCCACCAATGTATGGAAGTAGATCCTAAGGATTTGGCATTATTAATACAGAACAAGATTACTCTTTATACCATATTTCCTGTTAATGTATTTATGGTTGGAGAGCTTGCTTTGCAATCTATTGAGGTAATTTATATTATGTAATTTAATTATTTAATACTACAGTAATTTTTCTTAACTATCTGATTTAAGTATTTTAACGCCTACATGTGAAAATTATTTGTAATGGCAGGAAAAAACCAGAATTAAAGAGGAACCTAAAGATGAATGTTTCTTGGATATTAAAGGAATACTCCAAAGTACTAATTCTACACAGGGTATATCTATTTTTTTTTTTTTTTTTTCTTAAGTATTATATGTATATTATATGTGGTTATTTTTTTAGGTGAATGTGTTGAGTGCCATGGACCGACTTCTAAAATGTGTGAACAATGCGGTATCATAGTTTGCAATAATTGCTTCAATAAAAGCCATAAGAACTTTGTAATTTTCAAAAACCATATATTACGTAATATAGGTAAATTAATTTTCAAAATATGGATAGATTGATTGCTACATTTGTTAAAAATATTTATATTTATTACAGAACTAAATAAACAGAAAAATACTTGCAAGTCCCATCATGAGAAGCCATTAGACTATTACTGTAACAACTGTAAGAAATCTATTTGTATGGATTGTTTGATGGTTGGGGGGGAAAGGTCATGTAAAAGCCATGATGTTACTTCCATGCAAGAAGTGGTATGTTCATTCATTCAAAACAATGCAAGAGATTAAAAATAGATTTCTAATGAGTTAAATAATTTATTTATTTACATAACACACTAAGAATATACAGATTTAGTAAATACAACATGTGTAACATTCATCAATATGTATATGATGACTATTATACATAGAACTGGCTATGAAGCATGCAAATATAAGTCCAAGTCATTATTGTTTTTTATATTTCAGAATGAACTTTTTTTGACTCAGTTGACGAACATAAGCCCAAATGTAGATGAAATATTAAGAAGACTGAGTAAGACTGCTGTTGTAAGTAAATTCTTAAGTATAAAAAAATCTATTGTGACTACATTAATTTATTAGCATTAAGTATATCAAAAAACTAATTATAATAAGTCTTTAATTAAAAAATGATAGCTGATTGGGAAGTATTTGTATAATAATCTCTATAAAGTGTGTTAGTTCACAGTGTGTAAATAACAACTGCTCTGATGTAGTGGTGCACATCCACCAATGCAACTACATATTCGCCTAAAACACCACCGGTTAGTGGGTTCAATTCCCACTTGGGATGTATATTTGTATTAGTGATGTGCCAGATCATCAAAAATGTATATCCGTGGAGACGGATATTTAGTGTCAAGATCCCCGGATACGGATACAGATCTTTATTTACTCACTCATTCGGTGTCGGCGCGTGACCTTGAAACGATAGTTGACGTCACGCTCTCCGAAACGACGGGTAGGACAGGTTTCAACTTGCATTGTGCACGTATTACTTTTCTTAACTGACTTCCAACAAAGTAGGAGGTTCTCAAATCGTCTGTATTTTTTATGTATGTTACCTCAGAACTGTTGACCTTTTTTTACTGAATAGACCGATATCTATGATACTATTTTTGGTAAAGCTTTAGATTAGGTAAAACCGAATTTCGGGACCGTGGGGGGATGGACACCTCGGAACCCCATGGTTATGCGCCCCGTTCCCTCCGCGCCTCCGCGGCACAAAAAAAACACTCTAGGGGTAGGACAGACCAAGACCACGTGGACAGTGGGGTGCTCCGATTCGGTTTTGGGTATTTTTCGAATTTCTAAACCTATATTCTAGCACGCAATGTTACTAATTTTATTAGAATATTATGTCTGACGCGTTATTTTGTTTAAAAGTGTCGATTTGTCACACAATGCAAACAGTACGAGCTCAAAGGTATTATAATAGCTTTAAATTCTTCTTCTAACCTCAAAAACTTTAACCATGGATATCTCCATAACCATGGGGTTTTGAGGTGTGACAGTGTTACCTTGTATAGATTCCCCTACACCCTCCACCCTCCACACCCAAAAACCCCATAATTCGGTTTTTCTAATTCGGTTTTACCTAATCTAGATCTTAGCCCCATCGATATCTCCATAACCATGGGGTTCCGAGGTGTGATAGTGGTACCAGGGGTAGTGTTCCCCACCCTCCCCACCCCCATCCCCCCACGGTCCCATAATTCGGTTTTACCTAATCTAGATCTTAGCCCTATTTTTAATCAAAAGATGATGCTTGACACGTGCTCCCATTTCAATTTAGTTGATTTCTATAAAGTAATTTTCAAGTTATATCTAATAATCCGTATTTGCTGGACTATTTTTTCGTCGATTTACATTTGTATTATACTGCATAACTTTTCAATGGGTACACTGATTTTGATTATTCTTGTTAAAACAACATTTTTTCTTAAACTATGTTAGTTTCAATAATTGTAAATCTACTATCTTATGAGATCAGTGAACAAGGACCAGCTTTCGATTAAAATCGAAAGCTAGTGATTGTCTTGTAGTTTCATTTAAAGTTGATCGAGATATAATGAGTAATCTTTGATGACGCGTATTTATGTAACGGTGCTAGGCGTCGTTGTCGTAACTTACTTTTTAACTAGGTACTTTGGTTTGAATTATCGTATCATGTGAGCTATATTATTCACTAGAGGGCAGTGGCACTTTATTGTTTTAATAATTTTTTGATTCTTGTTTTAATCAGAAGCTGAAGCTTGTCTTGTGGTTCCATTAAAATTTGATCGAGATCTGATAGCTACTTATGTAATTGAAGTCGGTTTTTTTTCATTTGCGAAAAACAATTATTTAGCAACCAGGTCCAGGAAACGTCGAGCATCTAAAAAGCTTAATAAACCGCGAATAAATCCGAAAAATTTGTTAAAATAAAGAAGTTATTTGTTTTTCATTTTCTTATATTTATAAAAGTAATGTCATAACTTTCTATGTGTAATAGTGATCTCATAAAATAGTAGATTAACAATTATTGAAACTAACATAGTTTAAGAAAAAATGTAACTAACAAAAATATGGACTGATGTCTGAAATAAATTATTATTAATATCTCTATCTTTGAGTTATCTACTATTAGTATGGTAACTTACTAGAATATATGTTTGCAATTAAAGGTGACAAATATTTAATTTTAAGAAATAAAAAATACTCTGAATGGATTTTTTAAATCATACTACTTAATCACACAATAAGTTATTATGCAGCATTTTATCCTGTCAATTGAATTTAAAAATTAATAAAGGATCCGCGAGAAAAAAGTGACGGATACGGATCTAATTTTTTTTCCGCGTATATCCACGGATAGGTACGGATATCCGGAATATCACTAATTCTTATGTTCAAATTTTTCTTTACCGTTTGGATATCTATCCTTGTGGATCTGCTCACCATGCCTCAGAGATCATGTTAATGCGTCAGTCCCGGTTGTTATCATAAATACCTAATAGATAGTTATAATAGTAACTAACTTACTAGTTTTGGTGTTAAACAAAGCCTATTTTGTCTTAATTTTAACCGACTTCAAAAAAAGAGGAGGTTACTCAATTAGACCGTTTATATATATACATTTTTTTATGTATGTTTGGAGATAACTTGTCGTAATTCTTTTTTTTTTTTTTTGTTTGAAAGGAGATATCCTAAGTTTGGTTCCATGATAAGGAAACCAGGATCTGATGATGGAATCCCAGAGAAATCGAGGGAAACCCCCGAAAATCCGCATAACTTTTTACTGGGTGTACCGATTTTGGTGATTTTTAATTTAATCGAAAGCCGTTGTTATCATGTGGTCACATTTAAATGTCATCGAGATCTGATTACAACTTTTGGAGTAATCTTTGATAATGCGTATTTACTTGACTATTTTTTTCGTCTACCTTACTTGTCGATGTAATTGAAGTCGGTTTTTTTTGTTTGCTAGCAAACACAATTATTAATATTATACCTAAAGGTACTACGCCTCGTTTCATGCATTGTTGCCCTTATATAAATAGAATGTGTAATATTAACCTACTGTAGGTAACTTAAACATATTATTTATACATTTCTTTAAGGACATTGGACATCTACTCACAAAATTAGAGTGTGAAACTAGTTCTGATGAATACACAAACATTATTAATAATATTGAGCAAGACTTCTCCAAACTTACATTCAATATACAAAAACAAAAAGATGATATAGTTAACAAAGTGCTACAAGTAAAATTTCATGAAAAAGATTCTTTAAAACAGGCAAAACAGGAAGTTACTGAAGCAATTAAAAAAGCATTTAAAACTGTAAAAACCATTAATTCTTTGGATTCAACAAAACTGAAAGAGGTATAATATACAAATTATACTTAATTATATATTTTTGAGTGCTGTGCTGCGTTGGCGCAATGGTCACAGCACTGGTTTGTGGCTGTTGCGCTGGCGGTTGCGGGTTCGATCCCCGCACATGACAAACATTAATTTGTATTGGCCATACAGGTGTTTGTCGTTTTGGTGATTTTTAAGTGGACGTCATTTTTAAGTATTTTATGGAAGATTGTTATTTTGTGAATTATAAGCAATATAATGTGGTTAAAAATAAAGTAATTTAAATCAGTTTTCGTTTTGGAAACAATGTTTAATTATTATAAGAAATAATTGTGCACAATAAGAAGTGATTATTATATGTTTTCAGTTTAACATGTCTGCAATTTTAGAAGATGCCAAACAAATAATTGAATCTCCTTGGTACCTACACAGAGATTCCTCTGAAATGTCCTTAAAGTAAGATAAGATATAATTATGATCATTATGACTTACTATTTGAAAAAATAAAAAACATTTCTAAGAGCATTTGATTTAACTTGAACTAATTTTGATGATAAATTCATTGCATTAATTTTTGAAAGTGAGAAAATTACTTAATATTGAGTTATTTTACTATCGCAGCTTTGAGTAAATATTAACATAATTATGTTAATTCATTGACAATTAGAAAAGAATTAGCTCGCTTCTAATTTTGAATGACAAAATGTTTAAAACGATTTATTTTTTAGTACAACAGTAAACGAAGATGTTCTTTTATCTGTCGAAAATTATGTACAATTGGAAGGGGAACCAAATTTAAAGTATAAATTGGTTAGTACACAAGCATTAAAAGAAATAATTGAAACTGTACCAGAAGCTCCATCATCGATTGTGTATCCACCAGTAACTGTAAAAGGTGAGAACTTTTTTTATCAATATAAGATTGTTAAAAAAAATTTTGTTTATTAATTTGAAAACCCTGATTTATGCTCGGGTTTTTAATTTTTTGTACACTTTCTGCTTGCTTAGGCAAGATTACGTTTATTCCTTTTTAACTTTTCCTCGTGTTAAATTTGAAATTAGTTATCTATATATTAATCTTGCAGTTTCACCCATTGATTATGAGTAATGTTATTCTTTCACGATTACAGGTTGTATTTTAATATTATTTAATAAATAGATTTTTCTTATAAAAATTCTTGGCTATATTTATGCTTGCTGTTTGAACTATGCTCCATGCATCATAATGTTTTTATTTGGCCTATGCAAATATGACAATGTTTCTATCGTCACAATCAAAGGAAGTAGCTTAAATATGCTTTCTCAGCAATACTCATATTCATCTATTACTATAGTGTTATTACTATTAGGTTTGTTTTAAATATTATCCTTTAAATTCCTCATTTTATTCTTATTTTTTATTCTCTATTTAAGCTGAAACAATTGGAACATTCTTCCGTTCTCTGTAATACCAGCTCAGTCTCACTTCTGAAAAATACGCCATTAATAATAAAATTACCTAAGCTTTATTTTTCTACATATTTAAATGAAAAAAACTATTTAGCAGAAAGAAAACTTAAAATATCAAAAGTCCAGTTTATTTATTCTTAGGAAGCCTGGCCAACGAGGTTTTGCAATTATTTCCTTCTATGTTAATGATCATTCACCAGTCAGTTACATTTTTTTTTTCAGATGTCACTACATACCTTTTGTATTCTCAGTTTTAGGATATTTTTCTCCATGGCGTGACGAGAATAAGTTTTGTTTTATTTTATTTTTTATTTCTTTTATTTTTTTAATTATTTATAAAACTTTATTGCACTCAAAAAAAGAAGATATATTTTAGAACGATTAGATACAAAAACAAATAATGTATGCAAAGGCGGCCTTATCGCGTCCATTCACATAACTAATAGGATTCAATACTCTTTTTTTAGTTCTCGGCCTCTGGTAACCGTTATTCTTGAACCCAATACATATGATTGGCATTCCAATCGCCACCAGCATAGAATTGGTGGCCCAACAACATAAAAAAACTTGTTAAACATTTTTTCTTTTATTGTGTGAGAAAGTTTAGAGACAAGAGTACTAATAAGACTCACCAAGGAAACTATTTGTTGGATTAGGAGATCTATTTTATCAGTTTGTTTGAGTAGGATATCTTCCAGTTTGTTGTAGGATTTTTGATTTAATTTGCTATTCTTCCTATTGGTAATTTCAGCATATGTGCGGTGGTTAGTAGGTTTTTCGTTTCCATTGGTTATTGTCGAGGTGGAGCAGATTGAATGATTCATTAAAGAACAATGCTCATGAAGTATGAGAATAAAACCGAGGCCCGGCGCAAAAGAAATGTAACTCAAAATATAGGTAAAAATAAGTGATTAAATATTACATAGGGGGGGCATCATCGAAATCAGTGGCTATATGTGTGAAATTGCTATTCGAATTTTAACATCTGCGCCACATTGCTACTCGAGATTTTAGAGGTAACATAATGTATTAGTAAAAGGAACAGTAAACAGATACAGTTGTGGTTTAAGAGTGTATATAATGACATTTTTATGGCAACTTCTATACTCCCAACTACTTTTACAAGATAATAGGATGATAGAACTAAAAACACGATATGAAAAAAATTGCGCAATAATTTCAAAGTTGCGTAACAATTTCACAATAATTTCTTATGAAAGCGGCCAATCGTTCTTTACATGTCTTGACTCGTTGAGACACGCATCGACGTGACTCGTTGCCGACAGCGATTAATCATACCCATGTGTTTTGTCGCCGACAGCAATTAGGTAGTCGTTTTTAGTACAATCGGTTTAAAATAACAGGAAAGAACGCACAGATCGCAACGAATACTGTCGATGGACTGCGCGGGCGACGCGGCACTCGCGTACGAAGTGAGAAGCCTATAACTGGCTCCGACAACGTGTGAATGAGACAGAGAAGTCGCGCTTTCGACCGACGACCGATGGTTACTTGTTTGTTTTTTCAGATAGCACTTTAATTAAACTATAAGTCCCAGCTGCTCATGTTACCCCTGTAAAAATTCAAATGGCAATTTCATACATATAGCCATTGATTTCGATGATGCCTCCTATGCAGTATTTCATTACTTATTATTACCTATAATTTGAGTTACTTTTCTTTTGCGCCGGGCCTGGGTTTTTTTTTTGAGCATTGTCTTTTGTGGTAGTTGGGGTAAATTGAGTTTCTCTTGGGGTTAAATTTTTGTTTGTTCCGGCAAGGAATTCTTTGTATATTTCGCAGCCTTTATTTATAGCCATTTAACCGGTCAGGTTCTATAGATCTTTTTGTACTCCTAGGTTTTATTGCCTTCTCCACATTCGACATCTATATGGCCTCATACCGTAATTCTTTGTGACCATATCACTGGTAACGTTGTCGTTAAACCATATTGTTTGACTTCCGAGTATCCTCTATCTTCATCATCATTTCAGCCTATTGCAGTCCACTACTGGACATAGGCATCCACAAGTTCGCACCAAAAATGCGTGAACTCGTGTGTGTTGCCCATAGTCACCACGCTGGGCAGGCGGGTTGGTGACCGCAGGGCTGGCTTTGTCGCACTGAAGACGCTGCTGCCCGTCTTCGGCCTCACATATCTCTATCTTCACATTTTGGTTAAATATATAAGATGTCAGATGTTAATATTTTTGACTGCAGGGTTGTTAATACTGGACACGATGTTCGTAAAGAAAGTTTATTTGGGTTTCTTATCGGGGCCATATCGTGCATTGATAATTAGGCCTTTAATTTTATTGTTGGTTGCCCCAATAGCTTTTGATATCGCTTCATAGGGAGTGTTGTGATGGAGTCCTTTTATTGGGTTAGCAACATTGTCTAAATAAACAATTCAAGTGGGTAGGCAATAAACAGTGTTGTTAAAGTTTCTGTTAGGTTAAATTGATTGAAATATGAGGGTATAACCAATATTCATTTGAGTCCTGCTATGGAAATCTGATATTTAAGTTGTTTGTATAATAACTTAAAATTTCTTTCAGATGTGAGACAAACATGTAAACCTAACAAAGACAAAGAAACAAAACCGCTAACATTCTTTACAAAGGCACCCAAGTATCGCAGCAAGAGTGGATCGATGTCATCACTAAGTTCAATCAACAGCGACTCATCGAACCAGAAGGACAAAACTTGTAAGCTTCTATCTATATCTATACTTCTTGCTTTTATCTATTCTAAGCTTCACCTAGGGAATGCAATCTGGTAAATTTGATCCGGTAATCTGGGGGATCTGGCTTCATTATACACTTGTCGGATCCGGTTAAATTTGCCTGATCCTGTGATTGCATATTTTGAAATAGTAACCTAAAACAACCTCTATTGAAAGTGAGACGGTGGTTCTTGAGTTTACTAAACTTTGGCGCTGAGATAAAAGATTTGACTGTCAGTTTTCAGCCGTTTCAATTAGTTGTGGATGTTTGCTGAATTTATTTGACTCTGAACTAACACTGAATTTGCTCACTTATTGAAAAATGTTATGGACTGATTTGTTGAAAACGCTACATAATGTGAATTAAAAAATATCGCACTGTGGTTACAGGAAACTTACAGAATATCAATAAATATTAAGATTCAAACCAAGGATATTATGGACTCTCGGAACTGTACTGAAGCTATCGTATATTTTAACTAAAAAATTACTTAACTATAACATAAACCGATATAAAAGTTTCGCACAATTTCGGATAGGGAGGCATCTAAATTATACATGTGCTATGTTTTCTACATTTTCCTGGTCAAAGCTTTATTGTCTTGACTTCAGTCAAGTTTGAAAATAACAAAATTATTTAGATTATGTAACAGTAACTAGTATAATAATTAGCATGACTCCTTGTAATAAAAAATGACAGTAATAAAATTAAATCACCACATGTATTATTTTACATTGGCATTTCCTTAAAACTTGAAAATATTTAACCGAACCTAAAGAATATTCCGAAATACTTTAATATCTGTAACCATAATCGATATGTTATTTTGCAAATATTCGTATCCGTAACCTTAAATTCACATTCGTAACATCTCTGGTTCAAAGGTTAATAATACATTTACTTATACGAAGGAAAAAAGACATGAGACTAGATTTGAAAAAAATCTTGTAAATATTAACTCCACCGATAGCGTGAAACTCATAAAAGAAAAAGTAGAGAAGAATATCCACAATCGCTAAAAAAAAATTGAAAATTACCAAAATAATTAAAATTAAAGATCTTTGGTCGATATTCTTTGAATCCAGGCTCTTTTGTCTGTCTCACCGCGTTCTAAGTCAAATGATCCGAAATCGAACGGTTTGTGACTAAAGCTACGTTTTTGAACAAAAAGCAGCTAATTCGACAAATATAGAAGCTGAGAAATCTTTCATAGCGATCGTACCAAAGGTCAGTCAACTGCACAGACTGTCACGAAACCCGGGTTTACACGCAATAAGGTGATGTTGAAACCTTGAAACTTAAAAAGCCGACCGATGGCGGCGTAACCATCCAACTGCTGGCTTTGAAATACACAGGCCGAAGACGGGCAGCAGCGTCTTCGGTGCGACAAAACCAGCCCTGCGGTCACCAATCCTCCTGCCCAGCGTGGTGACTATGGGAAACATGTCAGTTCACGCCCTTTTTGGCGTGAAACTGTGGAGGCCAGCAGTGGTCTGCGATAGGCTGAAGTGATGATGATGAAGGTGGTGTTGAGTGTATGGTGGGACTGGAAGGACATAATTTATTGTGAACTTTTACCGTAGGACAAAACCATCAATTCAAAAAGAAATTTAAAATAAGTAGCCAGAATTGATCAACAGAAAAGGTGTGATATTTCGTGACGACAACGGCCGACCACATACTTTTTTAGTCACTCAATAAAAATTGAGACGCTGCTGCCCGTCTTCGATATGAAAGCCAGCAGTTGGATTGTTATCCCGCGATCGGTTGGCTTTTTAAGTTCCAAGGTGGTAATGAGACTGTGTTATCCCTTAGTCGCCTCTTACGACACCCACGGGAAGAGGGGGATGTTCTTTACTGCTATACCCACATAGCTAATTTTGCTAGCTAATTTATTGCCGTAACTACACAGCATACACATGTATTAAGTATAATTAATGTAAATAAATTTTGTAAAATAACAATAAAATAAATCTTTAATTTCTATATAAAGTACGAAGACACCTTTTCCCCGACCTAATAACATTAGTTTTATTGTTATGTCAATCATTATATTTTTTTATTCAATATTAACTAACCATAAAAATTTTGTTTAGCTAACAGAAGATCGAAGGAAAAGTCGAATGGAGTTGCAACTTATTCGAATTATCACTCAACAAAACCACGAGATCCTGAAAGTATCGAGATACCAGAGATGCAGCCTTTAGTTGAAGGTAATTAGGCCGTTCGTTTGTAAAGAGTAGTTGCTGAGTGATAAAATTGAAAATTCTCTTTACTCAAGTAGGTTTCAACAGCAGTAACGGTTCGGACCGGTAGCAGTTACTATTTAAAACTACTAATACATTTCTCAACCAATATAAATTCATACTTAGGTTCTGCATGACAGTCCGTCTTAATGAGCTGTCACATTTTATTGATTTAAATAATTTTGTACCAAATAATATGCTCACTTATTTCACGTTAAAGCTAAAATTTAATATTTGGTAAATAACTTTTTAACTTCAAGTAGGGCACAGCGGAAAATATACTGTTCGAAATCTGGAGCAGCCTACTGGGTAGTACTTCGATTCGATCAAAGCTAAATAATACTGCTTTCAAACAGTGTTGTGTTCCCGTGGTGAGGAAAGTGATTAGAGCTCTGGGGGGAATCGGGGGTAGGGTCGGCAACTCGCTTGCGATGCTTCCGGTGTTGCAGGCGTCGATTGGCTACGGTAATCGCTTACCATCAGGTGAGCCGTACGCTTTTTTTGTCGACCTAGTTGTATAAAAAAGTGCGCAACTGTTTGTGTCGCAGGCACGCGGGAAGTGATCTACCTGTCGCACATCGTGAGCCCGCAGGCGCTGTTCGTGCAGCGCGCGCGCTCGCAGGCCGGCGTGCAGGCGCTGCTGCGCGAGTTCCGCGCCGCCGCCTCGCTGCCGCGCCCCGCCGCGCCGCACGTCGCCGAAGGTAAGCCTGCAGGCCTAGCATGCACGCCACGACAAAATTTTGTCGACCCCTTTTCTCGTATTATCTCTCTATGTCTACAGTAGCTAACATGCGTGCACGCGATACTCTTCTCGTTACGTCAAGAAGAGATAATCATTAAATTTTAGTGATCTGTGATATTTATCTCTACGGAAGCTAACATGACATCGTAATTTTGTCGAATTTTGTCGTTTTAGGAAGAGAACTTCTCGTCTTCAATATTATCGACGAGAAAGACGATAAATAAAAAATAAATAAAACCGGGTGCCTATTTTTTGTATACCATGGCGTTTCCCTATTATAATTATATAATTTCGGTATACGAAGAGCGGGAAATGCGAAAAGTCGAGTGAAGTGTGCCATATAATGACACAAAAAACGTATTTGCGCCCTGTTGCTTCTTATTCTAAATAATAATAATAATAATAATACTTTATTTTAGACCAAAGTATAAGTCCATATTGGGTTAGTACAACAAGACAAGACAACATTCAGAATAAAAAACAAAACAAAATTATATTTAAAAAATCAATAACTAAAAATAAAATTAAATAGAATAAAAGTAAAATCAATAATCAAAAAAAAAAAATTCAAAAATTCAAAAAATTTTAAAAATTAAAAAAAAAAAAAGAAACAAACAATGCGTGATAGAATTACAATTATCTAATGTGCGACAAGATATAAAGCACAACACGAGCATATTGTTTTACATATATAATTAAATTCATTTACTTACGCCGTTTTATTTTCCATATTAGAGTTTTTTAAATTAGATATACACTTTTTATCTTAGCCAAAAGGCCGAGAACATTTTTAAATAAAACATGTGTCACTCGTTTGAAATTGGTCAATAACCTTGTAAATTCAACTTTACGACATAAGAAATAAGAATGATATTCAGTTGTGATTATGGTTGATAATGTTTCTCTACTCGACAAGGCGAAGTCTTCGGAAGAGAATTTTGTCTCTCGTAGTGCGCATGTTAGGGTAATCGAGAAAATACTCGATGTAGACATTATCTTTCTCTCTCGTCAAGAGATATCTCGTTGTATGCATGCTAGGCCGGCTGGACACTGCGCATCATGTACCGCGCATCGCATGACCGTTTTATTGTTATTTCATCTATACGATAGGATGCCGCGCGGCTTACTCGCACGGTCGGCTCCCTACGTAGCAGACGTCGACGAAATTGAAACACAACATAATTGTATCACAAAGATAATAATTAACGCCCAACGAAGTGGGCACGGGTCGGCTAGTATTTTATACTTTAAGTATGGATTACTGTGTCGCGCTGAAAAGCACGTTTTTATTAAGTAATAATTGTTATTTTTCTCACTAGAGAACCAATAAACGCGTGCGATTAATCATAAAGCGCTGTTGGCCCTAACAGCCTTGACAGTTTTCGAGCTTACACCCCGGACATTTCAATACTTTTTTCATTCACTTCCATCTTGATTAAAATATATTTTACTGCGTACTTGACTTTAATTTTAAGCCTCTTTTTAACCGAACTTAAAAAAAGGAGGAGGTTTCTCAATTCGACCGTTTTTATATATATATTTCTTGTGTGCGTGTGTATGTCACTGAACTCCTCCTAGACGGCTGGACCGATTTTGATGAAATTTTTTGTATGAATTCAAGGGGATTCGAGGATTATTTAGATTCACAATTTGGTCCACTGGAAAATGTTTATTTAACTAATTCTTCATTATAAGTAGTTGGTAATTTTGGAATGTTTTACATTGGATCTGGTAGACTGCGCTACCATCGCAGCATCAATTATTAAATATTATTCTATTTTAATTTCAGTTTGTCCCGACAGTTGATGCTGCGATCAAATTGAGAAAAATATTTAAAATTTCGTGTTATGGCAAAACAACGTTTGCGGGGTCAGCTAGTATATATATATATTTATGTGTGTGTGTGTGTGTGTGTATGTGTGTGTGTGTGTGTTATTTTTAATGTATTTTCGGAGATAACGTCGTCATTTATTAACCCATTTTGATAATTCTATTTTTGTTGGAAAGGAAATATCCCCACTGTGGTACTATGATAAGGAAAGCAGGATCTGATGATGGAATACCAGAGAAATCTAGGGAAACCCTCGAAAATCGTAGGGACGATTAGTGCGATTGTTCTTTTTTCGTCTACTTACGTTGTACCTATTACTTGTCCATGTAATTGAAGTCGTTTTTTTCTTCGTTTGCGAGCAAACACAATTATGTTGTATAAAATAGTGTGTTTAATCGTTCTTGTGACGAAAAGTGAGTAATTTTACTTTTTTGACGTCACAACGTCTAATAAATCGATGAACACCGCTTGGATTTAATTTTGAGTAGTAACAACACTGTTCTAGGATTCAATGCATTCCTTTCTTTTGTACACTGTTGCGTCATGAGAGAAAATATTCTTTCAACATGCGCATTATGCGCAGGGATGCAAAAAAATATTGAGCTATTTTTAAAAGTTCTGAATATAAATGGACATTGGTGTTCTAAGGAATTGTAACCATAGTTGATTAGCATTTAAAAGCTTATCTTCTGCGCTGAGATTTTGGCAAAAGATTTTAAATTCACCCACTCATCTATCAATTTCGTGTCGTCAATTGCTATATTGTCTTTCAAAAATGCAATAGTATCTTCGATAACATCCCATTGAGTCTTTTCATTTACATTCGCCAAAAACATCGAGTCAAATTTATCAAATTGTTGAAGAGGCTGATTTCAATCTTCAATGTACATTTTTATTTCATTATAGAAAATCAGAGTACAGTTTTTGAACTCTTGTTTTATGTTCTTGTCGTGTTTGTTTAAAATGCTTTTAATACTTACGGGCACGAAGCTTTCTTTGATTCTATCGTTTAGGCTTTTTGTTATAGATCCAAGAATGTTTCGAGTTTCTCTGGAATATCTCTTCTGGAATTGTCTCTTTTTCTAATATTTCTATTTTGCTATGACTAGACGCAAATAAGCCTCTGACAGCGGATTTTGGAAAAATTATTTAATTACGACAGATGGTTTTTGTATATTTTCGAAGTAGTCTTTCAGTCGAGTGAAGAGCTTTAGAAGTCTCTCTATTGCAAGAAACAGACTAAGCCATCTAGTTTTGGAATGATATAATAGAAGCTGTTTGTATTCGACATCAGCTGTCTCACAGAACTCTTTGAGAGATTCGGTTCGAACTGTATGAAAAATAATTGTAAATTTTCACGATGATAGTCTCAGCGTCCACTGGCAGTAAGTCACATCCATGATGTATGGCGTTGTTAATAACGTGTGCAAAGCAACTAACACCAACCAGCTTAGAGTTCAGACTTTGTTTTAGCTTATACAAAACATTGTTGACTCCTTGTCGTTCTGTTCCCCCAAAGTTTGTATTGCAGTCATCTCCTACAGCTTTTATTTACATAAATTATGGAAACGGGATGTGATCGAAAACCCGGACTTTTATTGTTGCATCCGGACTACAATTTAAACCCCGCCCGGACGCTCCCCGGACGTCTTTCAAACTAGGACAAATCCGGGGAAACTCGGACGGATGGCAGCACTACTTAATTGGAAAAGGAGTAGTACTATATGACTTAAAATCGCTTCTTAAATAAGCCAATAAAGGATAAATGGTTATTGTGGGTTATCCCTAAGAATAGACATATACCATCGCGGTCAAGGTGTACAATACTGTATTGCGTTATTTTGATCTATCTCGTAAGGTTCAGCCAGCGTCTGCAATGTAAGCACAAAAAAATGTGTTTATTTACGACCTTTAGAAAAGAACGAAGACGATTAAGACGATTAGAAACCTTTAAAATTATCAGTGTTTCTCTACTATATTATGCATGTATTATACATACAAACCTTTCTCTTGAATCACTCTATCTATTAAAAAAAACTGCATCACAATCCGTTGCGTAGTTTTAAAGATCTAAGCATACATAGGGACAGACAGAAGGCGGGAAGCGACTTTGTTTTATACTATGTAATGATTTAGTTAGAAAAAGAATATAATAGTTAAATTATATATGCCGTGTCTAACAAAAATTCATTACATACAATATGATATGATAGACAAAAAACCTGTAGTTTAATTAGATTTTATAATATTATTTTAAACCCGCGGGATTGTGCGGGATTGGATGAGCTGCGGGATTGCAATCCCTAATAGCAAACCTCATTTACAAATTACATACTCGGATTAAGCTTTCAACCCTTCTCCTATTTAAGAACAGGAGCCTATGCCCAACCAACAGATATTATACAGGCTGAACCAGTCTAGTATTTGTTGCACTAAGAATACTTAATGTAACAAATATTGCACTGTATTACGAGGCATGCCTTTTAAGTTCTGTCGTTTCCATATTTCCCGGCAATTTTGAATCTGGAAACTGTCCGTTCATCGAGCCGAGATACCAAACGTACACCAACCAAATGCGTGGTCATTCAACTATGCAGGGTATTGTAACCTTTTTTTACGTATTCAAATTTGCAAAATGTTATATATATTTATATTTTGATAATTACTTAATTAAATGTAATTATTTATATAAGATTTGATACTTCTTAAATAATAATTAGCAAAATATAAAAATCACCCCGATTGCTTCAGGACACGGAATGAACTAAAAATAAACAATACATAATTGTGTTTGCTCTCAAACGAATAAAACCGACTTCAATTACATCGACGAGACAACGTAGATCGACGAAAAAATAGTCAAGTAACTACGCGTTATCAAAGATTACTCAAAAAGTAGTTATCAGATCTCGATAAAATTTATATGTGACCACATGATAAACATCGGCTTTCGATTAAATTAAAAATTATCAAAATCGAAACACCCAGTAAAAAGTTATTGCAGATTTTCGAGAATTTCCCTCGATTTCTCTGGGATCCCATCATCAGATCCTAGTTTCCTTATCATGGTACCAAACTAAGGATATCCCCTTTCCAACAAAAAACGAATTATAAAAATCGGTACATCCAGTTAGAAAGTTATGTGGTATAATACAACGTAGGTCGACGAAAAAAGCGTCTAGTAAAAACGCATTATTAGATATAACTCGAAAAGTTAGATCTCAAATAAATTTAAATGGGGCCAAATGACACACACCACCTTTCGATTAAATTTTTTTTGTCGAGATCGGTCTACCCAGTCAAAAGTTCTGAAGTAACATACATAAAAAAATACAGTCGAATTGAGAACCTCCTCCTTTTTTGGAAGTCGGTTAAAATCAAAGGGCCGTCCGCGATCCGAATGTTTTCAAAGCCAGTTAAAATATTGTTCGACCTTGCAGAGAGACAGACGTACAGCAGATAGCAAACAACCAAGATAGAAAGAGATAGACTATATTTTGTTTGTTCTGTCGTCGTCGCTACGAAAAAAATAATGGGCTTTGTTTACGTTTGGTATCTCTTCTCGTTGAACAGAGTTTATATTCGAATGTGTTTAAATTTTGAATCTCAAAACAGTTGAAAGTATTAGGATTAATGCTATTGTTTAGTCACAGCGTCGATTGGAATCTGTCAGGTTACGTACGAAAATGAATTTTTCTAAGGAAAATGTTCGTGCAATAATTTTCTACAACTTTAGAAGAGGACTGACACGGCTTCAGTGCTTTAAAGAGCTAACATCTATGTTCATTGATGAAGCCCCACGTCTGCGGACTGTCGAACACTGGTATTTAGAATTCCAGCGTGGACATACTAGTGTTAGTGACAAATCTCGCGAAGGACGCCCAAAATCCGTCTTCACTGAGGATAACATCATTGCTGTGAGACAACTAATTCTCGAAGATCGTCATGTGACGTATCGAGAGATAGAGGCTCTATTAAGCATCTCAGGGACAACCATTCAGAAGATCTTGCATGAAGCGCTTGGTGTGAGAAAGCTAGTTTGCCGTTGGATACCGCATCTGCTTTCCGACGATCACAAGGCGGCCCGCGTCAGATGGTGTAAGAAAACTGCAAAGGTTCAACCGAGGAGAGTCAAATCACGTCTACGACATCAAAAGTGGTGACGAATCTTGGATCTATGCCTACGATCCTGATTCCAAACAACAATCTACAATCTGTGTCTTTCAAGACGAGCCAAAGCCGACTAAAGTTGTTCATTCTCGAAGCACTTCAAAGAAGATGGTGGCCACGTTCGTTGGAAAAACCGGCCATGTTGCGACTATTGATCGTAGAAAGGTTAACGCAGAATGGTATACCACAGTTTGTTTACCACAAGTCATCGCCGAACTTCGCAAATCTAACTTAAAGCGTCGCATCATCTTGCACCACGACAACGCAAGCGCACACAGCACTCGTCAAACAATAAAAAGTACTAAGGTTCTTGTTGTGTTTTTTTCTTCAAACGGCAAACTTAAAAGGCATGCCTCGTATTATGTTATTAAGGTTAAAGATCATTTATTTCTCAAAAAAATACAATTCACTTATATGAGAAATTACAAACAATAAAATGAAACAAAAATTTATATTTTGGGTACATCACAATACAATATATAAACAATTTATAGTTGAGACAAGAAATTAGCAATATGTAGGGTAGTATTAAAATATATATAGGTACACAAGTTAACAGAAATATGCGCAACTGGAAGTGTCATTGTTAAGGAGTTATTTTATGTTTCATTATATAACAAAAATTAATACACGTATTCATATATATTATATGTTGTTATTGCTTTTTACAGGCAAGGTTTACCTAGTTTTTAACAAAGCAGACAACCTTTGGCAGAGATGTCGGGTCCAAAGCATTGATAAACAAGACGAAGAGAGGCCCTTGTTCCGTGTGTTCTGCTTCGATTTTGGTAGCACTGAAATAGTCAGTATTGACAAGTGAGTAGTAAGTCTTGTATTTTTGTGATTGCGAAAGTATAAACTAAGGTTTATAACTGACTACAAAAAAAAAATGAGGAGGTTCTTAACTCGACTGTATTTTTTTTTTTTTTTGTGTTACCTCGTGACTTTACTGGGTGGAACGATTTTGATTATTCTTGTTTAGTTAAAAGGTGGTGCTAGTCATGTGGTCCCATTTAAATTTTACTGAAATCTAATGAATACTTTTTGAGCTATCTATATAATGCATATTATTTGACTATTTTTTCATCTACCTTCGTTTTATCAACTGGTCGATGTAATTGAATTCAATTGAGTTAGCAACGTTAACCACACTGATTATACTTCTGTGCCTTTATCTTAAAAATAAAAATAAAAACTTCCAAACAGTGGGCAAATATAAAGGCAATAAAATATAGGGACATGAATAGCCCAAATAAGTTAAAGATTACTTTAATTGTACAGTTGTGCTTTAGAATATATGGGGAATATTCGCCATGGTGAATAGAATATATATGTTTTATGATTACCTATATAAATGTATAATGTCTTTCGCAGGCTGCGTCTAATACCACCCGCTCGAATACATTTCCCGCCGCCCTTTGCCTTCAAATGCTCACTCGCCAACTGCGAGCCGATAAATGGGTCTTGGACAAGTGACGATGCATTTTTCATACAGAAAGTTGTTGACAAGTATGTTTTATTTTTGAGACTAATGTGCAAGAAACGTTCTTAATTTTTTATATGTATTAAAAACATTTCTTAAGATATCTTCCTAAAAGTTATTTAATATATAGATTAAGTTCTATTGCTCAAAATTGGAGCAGATTGACTGGACCTGAACTGGAGGTACCTCAACCTTATAGAAGATCACAAAAAATTTACACTGTTTTCATTGATTTTATTTACTTGTAAATAAGGTAACCTGGCTCCTGGAGTATATAGAAGCGATACTCAAAACAATATTCCACCTCAGAAGTTGAGAACTGAATTCTAAAGCGAAGAATAGAGCATACGTTTGTATAAATATAATACAATGTCATACATCGGGTATAAAAAACAAACTCGAAAACGAGACATGAATTAGAAAACTACAATTACAGTGCTAATTGTTAATAAGATTCACTCAAAAATTTACTACCTTTTGACTGTAATTGACTGGTCATTATTCCATTACCACTTTTATCCTCAAATACTGTATGAGATGGGTAATTAAGTATACTATATAAGAGAGACATATAAGTATACTACACTTATTAAAACTATTTAGTATTCTAATAGATCGGCGATACTTTTGGATAGCAGTGTTATTTTTGCATTGATTGTTATTTATTAAACTAAAAACATCGGTTTCGATATTTTTTTATTTGCATTTATTTATTTAACAGTACTATCACCATTTATTGGACCTCCATACTCCTTGTCAGACACCTCGTCGAGCCCTACCTCATTAAATTCCTTTAAAAATTGTTTAATTATTTTAAATAAATGATAGTTATGTTAGACAAAATTTTACAATATATGTATAGTAAAGAAAATAGAATAAATTTTTTGTATTAATATGTGTTGACAAGCATCGATTTCGTCGATAAACTGCCACGCAGTTTGGCGGGTTAAGAAATTGTGAAGTATTTGGTCCAAATAAAGTATTTAGTATTTATCTATATATTAATATCTGAGATTGACCTTTTTTCCACATCTAGAATTTCTTTTAAAAGGGCTGTAATAGAGAAACTTGCTAGCACGTATGAATAATCTACACAGTCACTTATCTGTCCCCACATCCACTTACATACAAATACACAGATATACACACTCACAAAATTACACATACATCTACACATTATTGACCATGGATATTTTACATTTTATATATTTCTCATTTTTATTGTAATTGTGTTTTACTACCTCAACTCACCTTTGTATTCCTCAACTGTGTAATTTAAATAATGTAAATTCCGAAATTGACTTTTGTTTGGATACTCTGTATTGGTTTAAAAAACATAAAATGTAGCTGTGGATTTTTGTACAAATAAATAAATAAATACACGCGCACGCGCACACGCACCCACGCGCACACGCACCCACGCGCACACGCACCCACGCGCACACGCACCCACGCACACACACACGCACACACACGTATCCTTTTTTGTTTATTTGTATAGAAGTATTGTCTTTGACAACAGAACCTTGATAAAATTCTAACTATAATTCAAATTAATTATAGTCGAATTTCAACCACTGGGCGACCACTAGTTTATTTATTAACGTGTGACGTGTGGCTGGCCCTAATGGGAGCGATGTGGGCTGATTGCAGCAAGCAGGCGGCGCTGCAGGTGCGGCGCGTGTGCGGGGACGTGCTGGAGGCAGACATTTGCACCGTGGAGCACGGCGTGAGTCTGGCACACGCACTAGCCTTCCATGGCCGCGCGCGTCTGCCGCTCAAACTACCCGTGAGTAATTACAGTTGTTTTTTTTTTATACAACTAAGTCGGCAAACAAATGTACGGCTCACTGATGTTAAGCGATTACCGTTGCTTATAGACGCCTCTAAGACAAGAAGTATCGCAAGCGTTTTGCTGACCCTCCCCCTATACTATTAACTGCCCCTAAGTAGTATTTTTTAGCTCTAATCTTTGCAGAGAATTTTTCAAGTGTTTTCCTGTTCTGTTCGATCTTCCACTTAATCTCCATTAATCACGTGAGGCTCAAAAGGGGCTCAAAATCGGAAAAACACCACAAAGTATAACAAGAACGGCTTAAACGCGAGATTTCTAAACCAAAAATACAACCTACAAAAACCTTGCAACCTTATTATTATATACTAGCTATGCCCGCGACTTCATCCGCGTGGAATTTAACAAAAAAGATTGTTCAGTTCGCAGAGTTATAAAATAAATAAACTTCTAAAATAAAAATAGTCTAAGTTACTCCTAATTACACTAGCTATCTGCCAGTGAAAATCTCGTCAAAATCAGCCCAGCCGTTTCAGAGATTAGCCGGAACAAACAGACAGACACAAAAATTGTAAAAATTGTTATTTTGACTAGCCCGTTGGCGCAGTTTGTAGTGACCCTGCTTTCTGCTCCGAGGGTTGTGGGTTCGATTCCCACCCCGAGTCTGGGTGTAATATTAATATTTATTTATATATTTATATATGTATTATTTATAAGTATGTTTATCGAAAAAAAAAAAAAAAAATATGTAGCTATATACCAGTCGGCTGTTACCTATAACACAAGCATTAAGTTGCTTACTTTAGGAACAGACGACCGTGTGTGTATTGTGTAAATATATAAAAAAAAAAAAAAAAAAAAAAAAAAAAAAAAAAATTTTGATGTACCGTGTATACATCCACATTTAGTAAATCAGTTCGCATAGTCATAAAATAACTAAACTTCTAAAATAAAAATAGCCTAAGTTACTCCTAATTACATTGTCTGCCAATGAAAATCTCGTCAAAATCGGCCCAGCCGTTTCAGAGATTAGCCGGAATAAACAGACAGACACACAAAAATCAGACACTTCAATTTTATTTATTTATATAGATGTACTTTCTTGCACTCAAAAAATACATCTGATCGCTACTCTAGCGATAAGACCGCCTTTGTACACTGTTTTTTTATTTATTTATTTGTAATATGTTATTGTGCTGATCTTTGTTGTGTACAATAAAGAGTATCTATCTATCTATCTATCTATCTAAATACATGTAGAAACATAACATAATAACAAGGTTTACGTTAAAGGTGGACTTATCTCTGAAACAGATTTCTTCCAGTCGACCCATGGTTACCTTTATACCAGTTTAGTTGTTTGTATAATAGACCACTGCTTTTAGTTTTTGAAACCAAAAAAATGATAGTAGGATGAAATCCATTGTAAGGAAAGAGAACACAACGAAAATAAAAGGAAAAATAAATAGCGGGCGATCTGAGGTCGGGAAGTGGTAGGGGAGGGGGGTTAAGGGTAAAATACGGTTTATCTCGATTTCCGGCAAAACTACATTTCCTATGGAAAAAAGTTCAATGGCAAAGTTGTGGGTAGTAAAAAAGTCTACAACTTTTGTGTTTACACTTTTTTCACATAACCTTAAAACTCATGTGAAAATTTTAAAAAACGAAGTTTTTGGTTTTTTTTTTAACTAAATTTGTTGAAAACACATTTTATGTTCCAAATACACTATTTTTTTTTTTTTTTTTGTTTGATAATAGTTATTTTTTCACCTTATTTTGACCTTAATTTCCAAAAAGCACCCTCATTTTCAATCAAAAATTCTCACGTCAAAATATCAGCTTTTTTGATAAAGTTGGTGGGTTTTTTGTTTGTTAAAATCTCTCCTTTCTAATGGTGTAAAAAAATACACATTACTATGGTAAATGTTTTCAGAAAATGCAAAGAAATAAGGCCCAGGACCCCTCCCTACCGCTTCCCGACCTCAGATCGTCCGTTATTTATTTTTCCTTTCACTTTCGTTGTATTCTCTTCCTTTTCCAATGCGTTTCATCCTACTATAATTTTTTTCACTTTTTCCCATTTTCAAAGTCTAAAAAAAGCACTGGTCTATTACTATATTTCAGATATAGATAGATATATTCTGAAAATTTCAATTTACGTTGCAAAAAATACGCACGATTTTTGGTTATCAGTAATTAGTAATAATAAATATTTTATTTTTTGACGGTTCGCAGGAAAGTGGACATAAGGTGCCAAACAAAACACAAATTGCAAATTCATGCGTTTCATTCACGCATGAATTTGCAATTTGTGGTTTGATCGTCAAAGAATACTTATAACAAATGGACACAACGATAAATAATAAATATTTTATAATCCAATACCAATTCTAATGAGTTGGTATTGGATTATGTAGGATAGTCTAAAATCTCACCAAATATCACCCAGAGGTATAGTGTTAAAATGTTGCTTAAAACTATCCACATGATCTAGGACAACCTCTAATCTGCCGTGCTTAGATAAAAGACACCTCCTATTACTTACTATTACTAGTATATAAACCTATAGTATTATATTTATTATTTATGTATTAGTTATAAGAACCGATAATAATGTATTTTTTTAAATACTTTAAGAATGCTCTAACCGACTTTGTCATTAAGGCTGTATGGCTGTAATTAAGAATTAAAAAAAAAGGCTCAAGTTAAATTTTATATCTACCTACTGAACGAAAAATGTATAGAACATTTCCAGTAATGATTTGAAATTGATCAGCAACAATTTTGATCAGGAAGCGGTTACTGTTAAAAGTATTAAATATAAATGTTTTTATTTAACCACTATTTAGATCGATATTATTTTGTTTTATTACAGTACCCAAAAATAACCGGACTTATCGAAAAGCCAAAATTATTTTTAAATAGCAATGATTTTCAAAAGGACTCCGTGGAAGAAGTTTACATTACGCATATTGTGAGTCCTGATAACTTCTACATTAGAAAGGTATGTTTCAAATGTATCAAGATTATTTTATTAGCAAACATTATGTGTCTTTAAGGGGGTATTCTCGTCTAGACGCCTAAATTTTAGGCAATTTTCAAAATAAGATAAAAAATTAAAAATATTTTTAACATCCATTTTTTATGGTTTTTATTGATATTTGAAGAATATAAAAAATAAAAAATAAAAACAAAAATAAAAAATAATTAAATAATCGCCGATTTACGGGCCTACAAAAAAAACGGTGCTCCCTGATTGACATAATTGCAACCCTTGTAGTGATCTAAAACAAACAAATTAAAAAAATCTTCATTAGTAAAGATGTCGCTATCGTATTGACCTTTGCCAAAGAAAAAATAACAAATTCACAAAATGGCATTAATTTAAAAAAAGAAAAACGTTTATACGTACCCCCTTTTTGAAATTTTCGAATTTTTTAAAAATATGTACTTAAAATTTTCCAAAATCAGAGGCAGAAGCGATAGAGAGATGTATAAAAAAGATTTTTTATAAAATTTCAAAGAAATCGGTAAAGTAGAACTTCAGATATCATGACAACCAGCTCAAAAAAGTAGTTTTGAGGAAAACACGCTTAAAGTTTGAGAAACAATTCCAATCGAACAAATTAGGTCATATTAATAATATAATATGACCTCCTGTCGGAACAGCAATACGGTTTCCGCCGTAACAGTTCCACGGGGGATCTTTTAGTGTATGCCTCGCACATCTGGGGTGAAACCTTAGATAAGCACGGAGAGGCGCTAGCCTACTTACTTAATGTATCGAAGGCATTTGACCGGGTCTGGCATGAGAGCCTATTGAGCAAGCTTTCAGTGGAATGGAATACCCCCTGGCCTCTGAAACTGGATATCAGATTTCATGATTGGGAGATCATTTCCAAAACGCAAGCGTGTCTTTTTACCACTAAACGGAGTTTATTCTCATTAACTTCGACTTTCCGAGGTGTATCTGTACAGATCACCGATATCTGAACTTCGGACAATGCATAGAATCGAAGGCAAAAACTGCGGGTAAGAAACTTGGTATACTCAATAATGTCAGGCAGTAATTCACACCGGAACAGCTTCTTACTCTGTACCAAGCACAAGTTCGATCATGCATGGAGTACTGTAGCTACTTATGGGATGGCTCTGCCAAGTACTAGCTTGCTGCATTGGATTCTGTGGATCGACGCGCCAGAAGACTTATCGGTTACGAATCGCTGGATAACTCTAGACTTTAAAGTCTAAGGAACATCGGCGCAAGGTTGCCTGTCTGTCGGTATTTTACTGGATATATTTTGAAGAGTATGATCAAGAACTATACAATTTGGTTCCACTATCACCTCTCTACCACCGAACCGCAAGGCACCGCATAAATCTGCACCGCTACGTGGTTGACATCCCACGATCTCGCACTAAGCGCTTTGCTTCCTCGTTCGTAATACGCACCGCCAAAATTTGAAGAATGTCCTTCCGGCTTCCGTTTTTCCAACTAACTATAACTTATGTATCTTTAAATCAAGAGTGAATAGGCATCTTCTAGGCAAGCGCGCACCATCTTAGACTGCATTTTCACTCATCATCGCAGTCAAGCGCTAGTCTATAAATTAAAAAAGAAAATAACACTGGATTAATCTTTGATCCCACATCTATACATTGGGCCTTCTTCTTTTTCATAATTAATGTCTTGCGAAGTTCTTTCTACTAACCGAGCTGTTCTGCCTTCTTTTGAAGTAAAAGCAGAGCAAGCTAGTGTCCTCTTCGACGGTATACCATTGAAAAGGAAGGATTATTTTAACGAAAGTCGTTTCTTCTTTTTCCTATCTTTTTTTTTTACGTGTGGAAAATTCATCATGGATACCATCCGGCGCCTAGAGGGTTATGTCAGACTCTAACTGACTAAAAAAACCACCACGTGTGAGCAGTCGTCCGCCTATTCATGGGGCGAGATGGGGTCGCGCTAGCATTCGCCACCTCCCCCCGGCAAAATGGTGGGGGTGGCCTTGCTCAAAACAAGGACTTACGAGGAAGGAGGAGAAAGAATTACGAGGGGGAGGGGGGGGCAAACCGTCTCCTCCTTGCCTTCGTACGTCTGCGCCGGAGTGGGTCAGCGAAAACGTCATTCTCCATGGCTCGCTCTGCGGCCTCTTTCTGCGTCATAATCTCTTCGCAGAAGGAGACCGCCGCCTGCCACGATCTCTCACTGTCGAGCATGACGTTTACGACGCTCGGCAGTGAGAGATCCCATCCAAGGACCGCCGAAAGCGCGCGCCGCTGCGAATCCCACTCGGCGCACACCTCCAGCGTTGTGGAGCGCCGTATCCTCTGGCGCTCCACACTCGTGGAAGGCTGGAGTCGCCTCCCGTCTCGCGATTCGGTGCAGGTACTTATCGAAGCACCCGTGTCCGGAAAATACCTGCACCAAACGAAAGGTCAGAGGCCCGAACCGCCGCCTCACCCACTTCCGAAGGACCGGCCTGTCCGCGTCCACCGTCCACTGCCTTGGGACCGGCGGGGCTAGGTCCTCCGTCCACCGCCGCATTCTTTTTCCTATCTAGACGAGCTTATCTGCGAACTTTTTCTATCCAGTTTTAGGCAAATACGTACAAAAACACTCAAAAATTTATTACACAACTATCCACAGAACACGTTTCTACTTCGCTTTAAGATTAAAACTGAACTGAAGAGAATAATATATGACAAACAATTTCTACACTATGACCATCGAAATATACACTTCCAGGTATATATATAGAAGTATAAAGTTAATATGTACCTATACTTAAAGTTTGTGTGGAATACAAAAGAATTTCTGGAAAGAACGAGTCCTCAAGTCGTCCGGCAACATCTGCCGTTCATTGTGTGATTCGCTCCACTCGGCCGGCTTAGACGCCTCGTCATAAAATCTGCTGTATCTCCGAAAATAATTCGAATTTTGAAAAATCCGCTTAATCTGCTTATATTTTTGAAGGTCGAAACTTTGAAAATATGCAAAAAAATATCGATTTTTTTTTAATTTCTAGACCAGAATATACCCCCTTAAATATAAAGGCGTACAATATAATTTTTGTATTGATTTTTTATTTTATATAATTGTTATATTTTTATATTATATATACAGTATGACTGGTGAATTACTTTCAATATTTAAGGAGGATACTCGATACATGATTTTCATTCGAATTATGTAAAAAAAATAGGTACTTAATTTTTTACCTTTCCCATACATTTCAAATTAAATAAATGAAATTTAGACACATTAAGCGCGACGGCGGCGCGTGCGGCCTTGGCCTTATAATGTGCCGCTTGTCACCGCCCGCCGCAACCCGCGCCAATTCTAATTCGTATACCTAATATGTCTTATGTAAATGTGGCCTGCTAATAGTACTTAAGTATGGCTTATCAATACACAAATGCAGAGTACTTAAAAGTGATCCATTCGTGTTATATCGTGTGAAAGACAATAAGTATGGTTAATTTATTACGTAAGACAATTTAGCGGGAGAGGGGGTCGACCATGTCTTTTTTCTTACAAGGGAGTGGGAGGGAGTCTCGATAGTTCTTACGTAAAATCACAAAAATGCGCAAAGTATTTCCATTTCCATGGCAACGAACCCGCGCCACCCGCACTGCGGCCCCCGAGAACTCCCGCTTGTGTAGTTGTCACTTGTTTGCGTAAACAACACTCGTTAGTACGTTGATAATTTATTAATAATTATTAATAATTGGATTATTGAAGTGTGTGAATCGTCTTTTTTATTTATTTATTTATTTATTTATTTATTTATTTATTTATTTTATTTTATTTTTGTTAAGCCTCTGGACTGAAAATCTTATGTCGGTAAAGATCAATAATTAAAACCAAAGTTTATTACTACCAAAAAAAAAATTAGTTTTGTTACCTTTGTAACTACAAATAAAAATAAATATTAAAACAAACCAAACGGGTATTCATTTTTTCCTTTAGATTCTTGCGTAATAAATATTATTCAAGGGGGAGGGGGTCGGTCTATTCTTATCTTGGTATTTTTGCCTGTCCTAAGCCAAGATTAAAGTATGAAGGGCGATTGGATCATGTTCGTTTATCAGAAATAGCCTGCTACCCTGTTAACACGTGGCGGCGTTTGGACGTAGGTAAACGACCGCGCGATAACCTTCCTATACACCTGTTTTGTGTCGTCAGCGCAGCTAGGGCGTCCAGACGATGCACAATTAAGGAGATAACTGTAGGTTAACTTTACTTAAAAGTGTTTTAATATTTATGTTTTCTGTATTATTAATTTGTCATACAAATATAAACGTCAAATATCACGTCCTTAAATTATTGATAGTAATTCACCAGTCACCTGTATAAACATAAAATATTTATAAAAAATAACAATACTTTAACAATGTTTTTTTTTACGTCTTATGGTGAAGTTGTAGATAAGGCTATAGTTCTATAACTTTTTTTTTAATATATATCAGCGTCATCTACAAGCCGATTTTGAAAGACTATGTGAAGAATTGGATCAAGAATACAGTATGAGTGTGAAAGAAGGAAGTGTTTACTTACCTGAAAAAGGTCAGTACATTATATTTAGGACATACTACAATAAATAAATTAAACATTAAATTTAAGTATATATATTTAAGTTAAGAATAAAATCTTTCTCAATGTAGAAGGATCAGAGCTTAATCCACAACGCTGCTCCAAAGCGGGTTGGCGGATATCTTCTTTACTATGAGTAACGATCGCTATCAGGTGTACATGATAACAACCGGTACCGACGGCTTAACGTGCTCTGAGGCATGGTGAGGAGACCCACAAGGATTGCACCAACACCCAGACTACGGCAAACATCTGTATGTTCTGGCGGCGCAACCCGAGCATTCGTATTAGTGATGTGAAAAATAATCTATTTTTACAGAATCAATTTTTTTTTTTGTTATTATCCCTTTTTAATAATAAACTTACGTATTTCGGATATCCTTTACTCGATTATTTTGTGGAATAAAAAATTCAACCAGAAAATTTCAATCCATATAATTAATACATGAAGCAAAAACTTTGTACCCATTTTTACGAAAATTATGCGGACCGAGGAGTACGAAATTTCGCCCAGTTATAGTTTATATAAAGGAGGAGTGCAGAATACTAATATTTTTTTAATTATGCATAAAAAATACATTAAATCAATAAAAAAACATTACACACATTACCATATATTTGACACACGCGCGTCAATCAAATTGAGAATAAATTATAGACTATAGATTAATTAACGACTTATACGAATTTTGTAGCCCAGGGGTACCAAATTTTAAAATACGCCACTGTCGCAATCGGGTCGTCAAGTGAACACAAATTTATATCGCCTCAAGGCGACGCGAACGTCTCCGTGTAGTGTAACAGTGGTGTCGCTCTCACAGACCTAGCGGTAGCTGCGCACGTGGAGCTGACGGGTGTGCGCTGGGCGCGCGCCGTGCTGCTGGAGCTGCCGGGGCGCGGCCGCGTGCGCGCGCTGCTGCCCGACCTGGGCGCCGTCGTGCTGCTGCACTGGTCCGCGCTGCGCCACCTGCGCCCTCGCTTCACCGAGCTGTGCGCGCTCGTGAGTACACATCACTGCCACACACACGCACACACCTCCACTCACAGCGACCTGGGCGCCGTCGTGCTGCTGCACTGGTCCGCGCTGCGCCACCTGCGCCCTCGCTTCACCGAGCTGTGCGCGCTCGTGAGTACACATCACTGCCACACACACGCACACACCTCCACTCACAGCGACCTGGGCGCCGTCGTGCTGCTGCACTGGTCCGCGCTGCGCCACCTGCGCCCTCGCTTCACCGAGCTGTGCGCGCTCGTGAGTACACATCACTGCCACACACACGCACACACCTCCACTCACAGCGACCTGGGCGCCGTCGTGCTGCTGCACTGGTCCGCGCTGCGCCACCTGCGCCCTCGCTTCACCGAGCTGTGCGCGCTCGTGAGTACACATCACTGCCACACACACGCACACACCTCCACTCACAGCGACCTGGGCGCCGTCGTGCTGCTGCACTGGTCCGCGCTGCGCCACCTGCGCCCTCGCTTCACCGAGCTGTGCGCGCTCGTGAGTACACATCACTGCCACACACACGCACACACCTCCACTCACAGCGACCTGGGCGCCGTCGTGCTGCTGCACTGGTCCGCGCTGCGCCACCTGCGCCCTCGCTTCACCGAGCTGTGCGCGCTCGTGAGTACACATCACTGCCACACACACGCACACACCTCCACTCACAGCGACCTGGGCGCCGTCGTGCTGCTGCACTGGTCCGCGCTGCGCCACCTGCGCCCTCGCTTCACCGAGCTGTGCGCGCTCGTGAGTACACATCACTGCCACACACACGCACACACCTCCACTCACAGCGACCTGGGCGCCGTCGTGCTGCTGCACTGGTCCGCGCTGCGCCACCTGCGCCCTCGCTTCACCGAGCTGTGCGCGCTCGTGAGTACACATCACTGCCACACACACGCACACACCTCCACTCACAGCGACCTGGGCGCCGTCGTGCTGCTGCACTGGTCCGCGCTGCGCCACCTGCGCCCTCGCTTCACCGAGCTGTGCGCGCTCGTGAGTACACATCACTGCCACACACACGCACACACCTCCACTCACAGCGACCTGGGCGCCGTCGTGCTGCTGCACTGGTCCGCGCTGCGCCACCTGCGCCCTCGCTTCACCGAGCTGTGCGCGCTCGTGAGTACACATCACTGCCACACACACGCACACACCTCCACTCACAGCGACCTGGGCGCCGTCGTGCTGCTGCACTGGTCCGCGCTGCGCCACCTGCGCCCTCGCTTCACCGAGCTGTGCGCGCTCGTGAGTACACATCACTGCCACACACACGCACACACCTCCACTCACAGCGACCTGGGCGCCGTCGTGCTGCTGCACTGGTCCGCGCTGCGCCACCTGCGCCCTCGCTTCACCGAGCTGTGCGCGCTCGTGAGTACACATCACTGCCACACACACGCACACACCTCCACTCACAGCGACCTGGGCGCCGTCGTGCTGCTGCACTGGTCCGCGCTGCGCCACCTGCGCCCTCGCTTCACCGAGCTGTGCGCGCTCGTGAGTACACATCACTGCCACACACACGCACACACCTCCACTCACAGCGACCTGGGCGCCGTCGTGCTGCTGCACTGGTCCGCGCTGCGCCACCTGCGCCCTCGCTTCACCGAGCTGTGCGCGCTCGTGAGTACACATCACTGCCACACACACACACACACCTCCACTCACAGCGACCTGGGCGCCGTCGTGCTGCTGCACTGGTCCGCGCTGCGCCACCTGCGCCCTCGCTTCACCGAGCTGTGCGCGCTCGTGAGTACACATCACTGCTACACACACGCACACACCTCCACTCACAGCGACCTGGGCGCCGTCGTGCTGCTGCACTGGTCCGCGCTGCGCCACCTGCACCCTCGCTTCACCGAGCTGTGCGCGCTCGTGAGTACACATCACTGCCACACACACGCACACACCTCCACTCACAGCGACCTGGGCGCCGTCGTGCTGCTGCACTGGTCCGCGCTGCGCCACCTGCGCCCTCGCTTCACCGAGCTGTGCGCGCTCGTGAGTACACATCACTGCCACACACACGCACACACCTCCACTCACAGCGACCTGGGCGCCGTCGTGCTGCTGCACTGGTCCGCGCTGCGCCACCTGCGCCCTCGCTTCACCGAGCTGTGCGCGCTCGTGAGTACACATCACTGCCACACACACGCACACACCTCCACTCACAGCGACCTGGGCGCCGTCGTGCTGCTGCACTGGTCCGCGCTGCGCCACCTGCGCCCTCGCTTCACCGAGCTGTGCGCGCTCGTGAGTACACATCACTGCCACACACACGCACACACCTCCACTCACAGCGACCTGGGCGCCGTCGTGCTGCTGCACTGGTCCGCGCTGCGCCACCTGCGCCCTCGCTTCACCGAGCTGTGCGCGCTCGTGAGTACACATCACTGCCACACACACGCACACACCTCCACTCACAGCGACCTGGGCGCCGTCGTGCCGCTGCACTGGTCCGCGCTGCGCCACCTGCGCGCTCGTGAGTACTATTACATAATTATGTCATAATGCACATTAACCTTTGGAAAGAGGCAATCGGCTAATTTGAACTCCGTAGAGCGTTGTCTCTGACGCATATTACCTATGTGAAGTATCGTACTGTCAATATTTCGTATAAAAGATCTAATAGTATAAGATCCCAGGGAATCAAGACCTCTCTTATTTTTTGAAGGACAAAATATGTACAATAAAGTAGTATTGGTGTATATAATAAACGTAAAAAATTTATTATAATAATAATACTTTATTTCAGACTCAGTTTTAAGTCCATATTGGGTTAGTACACCAAAACAAAATTAATTTAAAAAATCAATAAGTAAAAATAAAAATAAATAAAGTAAAAGTAAAATAAAAATAAAAAATTTCAAAAATGGTGCTAGTAGACAAAAAGAAAAAAAAAAACAGAAAATTAAGATTATTAACTAGCTATTTTACATTACTTATATTATTAATAGAATATTGTAAAAAAATATGAGATTCATACTGCCAGACACCTTTTGTCGAGGGAGGTCGACCATCGCTGCCACTGCTCGCTTGACTTGGGACTTCGTCGACGTCGCGTTAAGATACCACAGCATTCCGCGGTACCTTAATTGCTCGTTACGAACTACTTTGTGAGAAGGGGCGTTGAGTTCCTGACCAGCGGCGGATTAGCGAGTCGGTCGATGTCTCGGTTCTCGGGCTGCTCCTCTGGAACATTGGTTACGACTGGGTGCTTCACTGTGCTACGTTGCCGAAAATGTCTGTTATTTACTGCGCAGATGACACTTTCGTCACTATTCTTACTGACGACAACCGCGAAGCGGGCCGCTTTGCCATGGCCGGTGTGGCCCAAGTAGTGGCGAGAATTCAGCCGCTCGGTTTGGACGTAGCGTTGGAGAAAACGGGGGTCCTGGCCTTCCACAGGCCTAGAAGCGCCCCCACGATCCGGAACGTCTATAGTCATCGGAGGTACTTCTATCACCGTTGGGTCGACGATGAAGTACCTAGGAATCGTTCTGGATGGTTGATGCATGGTTGACGGGCACTTCCGGCGGCTAGCCCCGGAGCTTCTGGCCACTGCTGGGACACTCGGACGTCGCCTGCTGAACCTTGAAGGGCCCGGCGATAAATGTAGACCCTACGTCGCCCTTACGTCGGAATTGTCGTTCGATGGCGCTCTATGATGTACCGATTTGGGCGGACCCACTGTGCGCCAGAAATGTGCCATTGCCGCGACGTCCGCAGCGTGCTATCACTCTGCGAGCCGCACGAGCGTACCGCATGGTGTCCTACACCGGAGGCGTGCCTGAGAGAGTAACCACCTCTTCCGCAAGAGGTCGTGCAATATAGGAAAGTGGCCCACGACGTTTTCGGAATGTCATCATTACGACGTCGGCACCGAGGATACGGCGAAGCACACGCGCGTGGACTGTCCAGCGTGGAGCGAGTAGCGCGCCACCTTATCAAAAATTCTGACAATCATTGTTGTGGGTGCTGTTCGCATTGATAAAGGTCCGCAATAATATTTTTTCTCATATATCTTAAATGTACACGCAGCGACCCGTTACATTTGTATTATATGTGTGATATTTTGTCAGTCAAAAAATAAGAAAGTTCTGGGGTCTTGAGGCATTGACTATAATTATTAGTTTGGGGGTGCGTGGTGGACAGGGTGTGAAGTTCCTCGCCCGCCATCGCAACGAGATGATCCTCCGATCAGAAGGACGTTGTGTCTGGTGGGCTACTGGCCCCGACGGTTGTTGTCGGGTTCTTGTATATATACTCAATCACTTAGATATCTTTGATAGCACGATGTAGAATACGTCAGTTTTCTCTAGTTCCCTAAGTTCGTGTGCTGCTCGATGTCGCTACAAATATATTAGCGCAATGAAGTCTAAATCAGCCAGTTGTCTCTTTCCAATGGTCGAATTGCATTATTTTTTGCCGGGTATTGTAAGTCAGTTTTTACTACGAAAATAGGTTTTATTTTATTGTAATTTCATTATAGGCAACGGAATGTCACTTAGCCGGAGTCACACCTCTCAATAAAAAATGGTGTCTGGGTTCGGTCGCTTTACTGAAAAAATACGAAGATCGTGTTTTAGAACTACATGTAGAAGAAAGTCGAAACAGAAACTCGCTTGGAGTTACGCTATATGACAAATCAGATGAAGAAAACGTAGTCTGTATCAATAAAGAAATGATAAGACATAAATTTGCCATCACATTTGGGTAATATTTTTTTTAAATCTAGATATCATATTTTTGTTACTCATTATCATATTTTTGTTAATATAAAAAATTGTACGTTTTATTATTTTATAATACTTACAGATTGTTTATGTTTAACAAAAACACAGAAACAGATGAATTAGTTTTTACAAATAAATGTCCATTATACGACAAGAAACCTAAAGAGAATATAGCAGATGACAAAAAAAAAGCAGCAACAATGATAAAAAAGCAAACTAAATTAAACGATGAAGAATTAGACGCAAAGGATAAAGGGCCATTAAGATTAGAAGTAAAAATACTAAATTACCAATCACCGTCACTTATTTACGTTTCGTTCCTTCACCAGCAAAAGATATTTACGGATCTTTTCGAAGACATTCAAAAATATTACACTAAAAATAAAACTCAAGGCAAAACAGACTGGAAGATTAAGGATCGATGTTGCACAATATGTAACCAGTCGCAGACATGGCGTCGAGCGGTCATTTTAGAAATTAATGGCAATAACGCTAAGGTGTTTTACTCCGACTTTGCTTGCGTAGAAGCGGTACCAATTTTAAATCTGAGAGAAATGCCTAAAGAATTTGTCTCGATAGGAGATGCTGCAGTAATGTGTCATCTCTATGGAGTAATTCCGGCCGTCGGGGAGGAGTGGCCTTCACTAACAAAAGAATATTTAAAAGAATTGCTCGATGCTTACAATAGAATTTTCTTAACGAAAGTTGGTAACTTTAAAGAAAAAAGTATGCCAGTAGAGTTGTGGGTTTATCATACCGTTCAAGGTGGTGCACTCGAAGCTAATACTTCCGAGTGGAGGTGTTTAAACAAAAAGATCATCGATCAAGGTTTAGGCGTGCCCGATAAGAGCCATGAGGTAGGTCCTCAAATACTTGTTTTAATGCTATTTTTAGTATAACAATATTTATTATATCTCTTTCTTTTATAGTCAAGTGACAACGATCAAGATGCAAAAAATTCTGGACAAGACACGCTTACTTTCCTAAATATGTCAGGGACCGTTCAAGACTGGCTTCAAATAGAACCAATCCCTTTGAAGCCTCTTAAAATAATTTCTGATTCAGAGAGCAACTCTTCGACTCCTGTTGATATGGACTTAAACACTGAAACTAATAAACACAATCCAAACACAATTTTTATATCTGATTGGCTTCCTCCTGAACCATTATCTTGTAAAGAAATTACTGCTATGCCAACGTAAGTTATTTTAACATAAGTACCACATTTCTTTGTTACATGTCGTAGTCGAAGTTCAGTCATTCGACGTAAATTGAAGTTAAAATTATCAAATTTTCGTAATGGTGAAAAATATACTTTTGATAGTTACCTCTGTTATTAAAAGTCATAATGTGATTACATGAAGACTACATTTATAAATACAGAGATTCGCATTACCGGAAATGGAATTTGTCAAGTCGTTGATAGCTTGAGCTAGCTAGAAAAAAACTTTTAGGCTTGTGAAATAAAATAGGTATAGAAAAATAATATATAACATAATTTATTATTTCATATTCGTTTTACAGATACATTGACAACGACGGCGCGATTTATTTACATGACATATCACAGCAAGATACCTTGGAATTAATCCGTAAAGCTCTAGATGTTCGTTTTAAGCATCCAGATCCAAAAGCTAAGTATGTTAAATGGACAGTGGGCGAACCCTGTATCGCTCTATACTTTTTAGACAACCGTTTTTACAGGGGAAAAGTATTAGAAGTTTACAATGAAACTTCTAGTTGTTTGATACACTACGTTGATTACGGAAATGAAGAGATATGCAGTTTTGAAAATTTAAGAAAAAGTATAGTTTTATACCAAATACCAATACAGGCGCACAAATGCATCCTAAATCGCATTCGACCTATTAGAGATCAATGGGACAGACAGACTTTAGATTATATACATAAATCAATAGTCGAGAAACAATGTTACGTTAAAATCAGTGGAGAGCCTGTAGGCGATCTTATTCCTATAGAGCTTAAATTCGACAAACTTTGGATAAATGATCACCTTGTCGATTTCGAGATGGCGGTTTACACTGATGGATCTAAGGCTGTCGTTCGAAAATTTGCACCGAAAGTAAAGGAAACGCCAAAACTAGAGCTTAGCTTGGAATCTGATTCAGGACCAGATTACATAATCGAGTGTGAAGATCCTTCAGATCAGAGTAGTGATTCACAAAATGATTTTCACATGAAATCTTTCGAAGGTAAAGATTGGAATTTGATTATGGCCGAAGACGATATAAATACAATAAGTGGTAGTTTTATATCATATTCACCATTTACGGAAACAGAATTCAAGTGCAACATTACAGTTCTTAATGAATCAAAAATGTTAGAGTTGAGCGTAATACACGATGATGAAATCAATAAACTATACAATGCTATGTTTGAAGAGATACAAATGGAAAATAATAATATGAACGCTCTAAATGGAATATTTGAAAACAAAGCTTGCTTAGCTTTGTTCCCCGATGATCTAAAGTGGTATAGAGCACTCATTCTACAATATAGTGAAGCCAAAAATCGTATCAAAGTAAAATATATTGACTATGGTAACATAGAAGTTGTATCTCTTGCAGATGTAAGAGAAATCAGTGAGAAATATACAAGGCTGCCGCCAGCAACGATAACTGTTACTTTACATGGTGTTAAACCTAATCCTAAGTTAGATAATAAAGTATTATTCGAGTATTACGCAGATACATTCCTTGATAAACAACCTTTTCATGCCAAAGTGATTGACTCTACCAGTAAAATACCAAGTGCGGAACTTAGAGATGATACTGGAAAATTAGTTTACGAAAAACTTATTAAAGAAAATGTACTTTTACTATGTGATTAAATGATTTTCGTTCTTTGATTATTCTTATCTTTAAAATCATAAGTTTGTTGTCTTAAGCTAAAATATAGTTTGTTTCTTTTTAGTGATTGTTAATTTGGTATTGACAAAATAAATATTTTTTCCATAATAATCTTTTATTTTAGTAAATACAATAATGTAACTTAATGTTACGTTACAATATTCTTAAGATCTTACATATTTGATCAATTTAAAATAGAACAAAAAATAAAATAAAAAAAGTTTCAAGTTATGATGTTCTTTTAGGACAAATTGCTACTAAGCGCAGTGGAGCTCCAGTACCCATAGCAATCTTCATTGGCAATATCAATGCAGTACAACCGTATTCTGTAAACAAAAAACCATATTTTTAATAACGATTAAAATCACATTTAAAAAATCATTTATATTTTTTGAATGTTTACACGAATTTCACTCATGAATGAAACAACTTTTTTGGATTTTATCCCGCTATATTAAGTTTTGTAGATGTCCGACGAATGAGTGAGTTCCGTGACTATGGTTGCTGTAAAGTATCCGAAACGCCGTGCATCTAAAAACAATAAACCGGGATAAAATCCAAAAAATTTATTCATTGTAATGAAAAAGTCATTGTACGGGTTACCGCGCATTCAGCAGTAAACTTCTTTAGTTTAGTTTACTTCTTGCGAAACTGTTTTGCATAATATACCTTAGATTTCCGTACTGCACATATTACGTCTGTACTTCTGCCTATCACTTCAGCCTATCGCAGTCCACTGCTGGACATAGGCCTCCCCAATTTTGCGCTAAACATTATGGCGCGAACTCATGTTTTTTGCCCATAGTCACCACGCTGGGCGGGGCTGGGGTTGGCGACCGTAGGGATGGCTTTGTCGCGCCGAAGACGGTGCTGCCCGACTTTGGCCTGGTATTTAAAAGCCACCAGTTAGATGGTTATCCCGCCATCGCTTGGCATTATAACTTCCAAGGTGACAGTGAAACTGTGTTATCATATCTTAGTCGCGTCTTACGACATCAACGGAAAGAGCTATATTCCTTACTGCCGTAACCACGCAGGAAGTTTTGCCTATATATACTTACGAATATCTCAATTTAGTGTTAGATCGGCTCATTGGATTTAGTTTACCTCACTGACCTTCCCTCCTATGTCATCTCCCACTCAAATATAAACTGTACACATTACACACATATATCGACACCTAATATGAAGAATATTGTATCTGATTTTATTAAGTTTCAGAAGAGCGTTTTATAATTTTTTGCGTTTAAAAAGTGTTCAAGTGATATTGAATTAAGCCGCAGCCGTAATGAAGTAATTGTTTTATTATTAATTTTTGCGTTCTGTAGTATGAACTTGAACACGTTGTTATACATCAAATGAAAAGCGGTCAAGTTACAGTGATTAAGAATACGATTCTTTGGGTTTAAAAACATTGTATGAACAGTTCCAATAATGTAGGGACTAGTGATGTGCCGGATCATCAAAAATGTATATCCGCCGATACGGATCCGGATACAGATATTTAGTGTCAAGATCCGCGGATACGGACACGGATCTTTATTTAATCAGTTAATAGGTGTCAGCGAGTGACCTTGAAATGATAGTTAACGTCACGCCCGCCACAACGACGGGCAGGACAGGTTTCGACTTTGATTGCGCGCATATTAGTAGGGACATGGCTTTATGAAGTATATACAGTGAACGAAAATGTAATTAGAGTTACTGAACGACTGAAATAACGACTGAGAGTTCTTTTTCGAATTATATTAACTATAATAAAATAAAGTAAAAATATTTATCATCATTAATTAAAATGAAAGAATGAATTTTTTTTGTTTTTTTTTTTACGCGAGAAAACCCATCTTGGATGCCCTCCGGCGCAGGGGCTTGAGCTTTGTTCGTCACTATCGGTTGAAATGTTATCATTTAAAATTCTACAGTATCCGAATGAGGTAAATTGAGATAAAATATTTTGTATTGTTCAGGTATTGCACCTGTATTACAAAGTGACATGAGATTTTGGGATTTAACTTTTGAAATGTTAAGTGGTCTTATAAGCTAAAGGTATTTAATGTCCCACAGAGAATTTAGGGATTTGGTGTTAGATTTGCGCCTAGTTCTCGCAGATACCTTACTCTCCAAATCAATTGTAGGTACTGTACCTGTAATCTTAAAAATTATATTGAAAATTCAAAATATTTGGGAATTAACTATGTTAATGTGCTGAATTTTTGAACACATTACTTTTTTATTTTATTTTTTTTGTCGATTTCCCAATGAAGTATTAGGGTAAGGAGATATTTTGAATCGAAAATATCCTTTTGCATAACTTTCTTCCATATGAATGGTTTTCCTGTCGTTTTTACACATTGAATTTACCACTGTTGTGGAATATAAATTGTTTGGTTTTTTTTTGTTCTTTTAGTGCATTCATAGAGTCTCCCTCCGACTGCGAGTGTCCCATCTCAAAGAAATTTTGAGTAATAAGTTTTGGGTGCGTAAACATACATTAGGAATATACTTCTATTACTGTTCTTCCCGCCACAACAATTGAATCGGTGATTGTTAAAACCCCACAAGTAACACTTTTTTTTTAATTAATTTTTTTTCATTTTTGTATCCCTTGTCTGTGGTCAAATTTAGAATGAGTATTTTAACAACACAACTGCAGTCAAATCAGTACAAAAAAACCATCGTCAAAATGCCGTTGATTGTTAAAACAACATAACTTTTTCAAATATGTTGTTTTGACACTCAAGTTGGCAACATCGTCACTTCGCGCGCACAAATTAAAAAAAGTAGATAGGATCTATTCATTGAGGCAAATCATGAAAATTATTATTAGTAGCTCTCCATCAAAATTTCTTGTCCATCTTGTACAACCAAGTGACATAATCAACTTTAAAATATGGTGGAAGACATGGTTTAAAAAATCTTGTTTGTCAGAATGTTCATATGGGAGAAATGTGCCCAAAACTCAAAAGATAAATTTTTTTATCTCAAAGTATTCTCATTTCATCCACACAGCAGATAATCCTGGAAATATTAAAGCATTGGAATATATTGACAATATAATGAATGCTTTAAACTTCCATTTGAGAATGTCCAAAAAAAGTTGTTTGCATGAACAGCTCACCTTTTTTTTTTATATCAATAGGTCGGCAAACAAGCGTACGGCTCACCTGATGGTAAGCGATTACCGTAGCTTATAGACGCCTGCAACACCAGAAGCATCGCAAGTGCGTTGCCGACCCCAATCCCCAATCCCACCAGGAGCTCTGGTCACCTTACTCACCAACAGAAACACAATACTGCTTGAAAACAGTATTATTTTGCTGTGATCTTCTGTAAGGTCGAGGTACTACCCCAGTCGGGCTGCTCCATATTTAGAGCAGGGAATTCCTGCTGTGCCCTACCTCAGTTGAACCCTTCCCATCAACCTTGCTTATTCAACAAAAAAGCCAATAAACTTTAATAAAATTGGGGATGTAAGAAAATTAATACCCTATGTTCCTATAAAGTACAAAGAATTTTATGAAGATCTCCTACAATGGCCCACTACTAATTTAGAATGTACAAATGACATGGAAAGTGATTGCGAGTAACTGTTAGTGTGTTTATGTGCAAAATTTAAAGGTATTTCAATAAAATTAATAAGTAATCTGCTGTGTTTCATTAACTTTTCTTGCTTTAACTGCCTTGATTTATTTCAGTTGTGTGTTAAAACAAAACATGTAACACGTTGATTGTAAAAACAACACAAGTGAAAAAAAAATGTTTAAAATTAGTATACTAAACAAATTTAAAAATTTAAAAAAAGTAAGCTATGGCTAGGTATATAAAAGAACTATAACATATAGCAATTATAAATATTTATATACAGTATATTATATTTAAATAAATAGATTTTAGTCTCTCCTGAAAAATTTACTCAAAGTTACTTGTGGGGTTTTAACAATTGCTAAATCAATTAGAATAAAACCTGAACTCGTCACACATTCGGATGCTTTTAACCTTATATAGTCTAAAATTACACTGCATACCTATTTCTTTTGGCCCTTTTTCCCCACTGTTTCGTCCTACAAATAACAAACAGTATCCCTGTGCTTTTCGTAAGTCTTATATAGGAAAAATTATAGACTAAAAATTTTCTGATTTTAATGGTATTAGTTATTACTATGTTACTGTGTTCAAACAAGACCAATATTATCGATTTCATTTTTTCGTAACCAAAAATACGATATTTTCTTAGCAGAAATCTGGATTATACTTTTGAATTAAAATGAAATTTTTTAATCATTTAAAAATCGTTCTAGTGCTCGTATAAATACGGTTTCCAGATCGAAAGATACATTTTTTCTCGGTATTTTGATGGTATAGTTAGAAAACATTGTTTCTTTAGTTACAATATCGATAATGTGTCGATATTTTCTTATATAAAAGTTTGATATTAAAATCATTCATATTAGTGTTTTGAAACCTTACCAGGCACAGGTAAATCTAACTTCACATTTTCGACATTAAACAAGCCAGCATTGGCAAAGATTTTATGTACGGGAAAGTCGGTAGCTGAACCTTTGTCTACTGATGCAGTATCTACACCGATTCCTACTACATTTTTATGCGATGATGTTATCCATTCGGCCACTTCTTCACTCATGCCTAAAAATAAATGAATAAATAACTTATAACATACACAAACTAGTAAGAGACTTAACTAGTAACTAAAGTTAGAAAGTACATACGAATACCGATTAGTAAATTTATATCCCCTGAACGTAGTTTATCTACCCAACATACCGGTAGGCAAGAGCGAGAAACTTACTGTTAACAATAAGAGACTAGGGTTTGTTTCACCAGTTGTGGATAACGCTATTTGACGGATCACGATACAAACCACGGTCTAGCCTAATTTCAACGGTGAGAGATTAGTACGATAATGTTATAACTTTTCGTTCGTTTCAACGCCGCTGTACGTCGCTATTATCACTCAGTGCGGTCACGGTGCGGTGGTGACCTTCATTGTAATTGGTTATATTGAGTGACGTTTCATTGTATTGGTTATATTGGCTGACTTTTCACTGTAATTGGTTATATTTTAAAACATAGACGTGTGATAAAAAAGAGACAAAATGCTATTCTGTCTTCATTACACAGCACACTAAGCGATCGTCATACCTCTGGCGGCTTTTAACCATTAAGCCCACGTAAGAACCCACACCATTGTAGTTTCCCGACCTATGTATAAGACCGTGATACAAATAGACTTTGCCAGCAAGAGGTAGAGGCCATTAGGACCTATTTTTCCTCAATTTATAAACTGCAACTTTATAATTATTATATATGCCAATAGAAATATCTTATAAATATAGAAGAATTGATTGATGGCAAAAAAGTATAATCAAAACCTTTTTACAGTCGGATACTGTCAACCGTCAAATCACATTATTCACAGCTGGTGAAACAGGCCCTATTAACTCAGTCAATTTGTACTCTAAAGGGTCACTACTGCGAAAGTTTTGGGGTAGTTCTGATTTATTTCATTCTATATGTACTTTGGGGTGCTGAAGCAGAATCTGAGATTTGTGGACAAAATTCGTGACACAACATTGAAAAAAATCGCAAAAAAAGCAAAATAAAACTGCTTTTTTTTAGGTTTTTGCGCAAAACTCGAAAACTATTAAATTTTAGTAAATTCTCTGCAAAACTCACTTTGTACGTTCCAAAACATTATTTTTTATTAGAATGCTGTTACAGTCGACTCTCGTTAATTCGAAACTCTAGAGACCCGAAAAATATAACGAATTATCGAGTGTTTAAAATATAAAATGGTTCGAAATTTTTGAGAGTAAATAAATAAAACTTCTAATTATTAAGTGTTGATCAATTACCTATTACATACAAATTTATTAACTGCTATTCTTTAACAATCACAAAAGTTACCTTTCTTCTCACCTCCCTCTACTTTTTCGATTAACTTCTTCTCAGCAATCGTCGAGCATTTATACTTTTTAACCGGCTTCCAAAAAAGGAGGAGGTTCTCAATTCGACTGTATTATTTTTTTTTTATGTATGTTACATCAGAACTTTTGACCGGGTGGACCGATTTCGACAAATTTTGTTTTAATCGAAAGGTGGTGTGTGTCAATTGGTCCCATTTAAATTTATTTAAGATCTAACAACTACTTTTCGAGCTATATCTAATAACGCGTTTTTACTTGACGCTTTTTTCGTCGAGCTACGTTGTATTATACCGCATAACTTTCTACTAGGTGTACCGATTTTGATAATTCTTTTTTTGTTAGAAAAAGGATATTCCTAGTTTGGTACCGTAATAAGGAAACCAGGATCTGATGATGGGATCTCGGAGAAATCGAGGGAAACTCTCGAAAATCCGCAATAACTTTTTACTGGGTATACCGATTTTGATAATTTTTAATTTAATCGAAAGCTGGTGTTTATCATGTGGTCACATATAAATTTTATCGAGATCTGATAACTACTTTTTGAGTAATCTTTGATAACGCGTAGTTACTTGACTATTTTTTCGTCGATCTACGTTGTATTACTCGTCGATGTAATTGAAGTCGGTTTTTTTTCGTTTACGAGCAAACACAATTATTAGGACTCATAACTAATACAAACTTTTAATGTGTAGGTATACAACGAAAGAGTAACAGTAATATAACTAAAAAACCAATTCGTGCGGAATTGTGTGTCAAACTAATCATAATAAAAACAAAGACTCGTGGATGATACATGTAGATATGTACAAGTTTGAACTTGTCTCGGAATGTACTCGAAATGTACAAGCTTTCTATTTCTTTCTTTTTGCAAATTTGAATTGTCGAGTGTTTGACGCCGATGAGTTCGAATTAGCGCGTTGTTTTGTTACGTAGCAATGGTTTTTTCGTTCGAATTACTCTCTGAACTCGTGATGAACTTTAATTATAGAGAGGTTCGAATTACCGATGGTTTGAATTAAAGAGAGTCGACTGTATGCGATAAATTTCGCCTAGTTTACTGCACAAGTAATTAAAAAGAAAAACAAGGATCGAAGTTATTAAAATTCACTATAAAAAAAGGTAGGACTCTAACAAAATAAAACTTAAAATATCGTTACTTATCATTACAGCCTATACAGTCCACTGCTGGACATAGGCCTCCACAAGTTTACGCCAAAAATAACGTGAACTCATGTGTTTTGCCCATAGTCACCACGCTGGGCAGGCGGGTTGGTGACCGCAGTACTGGCTTTGTCGCGCCGAAGACGCTGCTGCCCGTCTTCGGCCTGTGTATTTCAAAGCCAGCAGTTGGATGGTTATCCCGCCACCGGTCGGCTTTTTAAGTTCCAAGGTGGTAGCGGAACTGTGTTATCCCTTAGTCGCCTTTTACGACACCCACGAAAAGAGAGGGGGTGGCTATATTCTTTAGTACCGTAGCCACACAGTACACGTTACTTATGATCATATATTAATACTATTACAAATTTAATAATATAATTCATAAGTTTATATTGTACGTACCTGGAAAGTTAAATGTATTATTCTTCGTCATGCCTAAATATTTCGTTTTGTCGTTTATAAACTTACTCCAACCATATTTAAACACTATTAAGCAAGGTTTTCCCATATTATCGTTAAGTCTGTAATCCAAATCATGCATGTTCAATTCGAAATTTGGGTCTTCATTAACTTTTGAACTTACGTCGACTATTATAACTGAAACCAAAGAATACAAAAAACGTATATAGTAGTTAGATATCATAGATCGAAAATTCAGAAGGCTACCTCAAATGCATAAGTAAGAAAGTACAATATACAAAGCAATATTCTATCGCTAATGATGATGCGGATTTATATATTGTAAGTTGAATTAAAACTTGATGAATGTTATTTTTTTTATATTTACAATATATAAGTAAATAGGGATAAGACTTAATTTTTTCTATTCAAAATATTTACTAATTTATGCAATTTGAATACTTTTCAAATAAAATTATCAATTGATGGGCATAAATATTAAAAACTTACGTGGTACAATCAATTTTTCTAGAGGTATATCTCCTATATGTTTGCCGTCTGCTTTAAAATGATATGGTGCATCCATATGTGTCCCACCATGCTCACCAGCCGCAAAATCATTCATTGCAAACCTTTATGTCAAAATAAACAGAGCAAATGTAAGTACCTACCTCTATTATTTTACATTTAATTCTAGTATGTTGTAATACCAGAATACCTGTGTATTGTTGTGTATTGATAAATTGTAGTGGTACGAGATCCCACTGCAAGTTAGTGCATGCATCGAGGTTTTGCTGAGAACCAAATTTTATGTACCCATATTTATGATTAGGAGAATATATATCAACCAGGTTGCCTCTCAAAATGTGGCCGCCAGTATTTTTAATTAAATGTTTGTTAATTGATTTTTGTTAAAAAATTTCGTTCATTTGTTTTTTAAATAAAATATCGTCTACATCACGGCAATATATCTAAACATTCTGAAAAATCACGGTTGCCGTTGTGCACCTGGCCGCACTAGTCCATTGTAATGTTACAATTTAAGCACCGAATATTGCATATTTTAGAGGACGCCATTTTTTTTTTGGTACATGTGTCGGGGGTCAATGGAAGCTTAACCTCAAGTTTGTGGGGTCGCCACCCTCGTCCCCCGGCCGCCATTTTGGAAAAAGGTTGAAAATACTTTTTTCGCGATATCTCGGAAACTATACCTACGTCTTACAAAAATTCGAAAAGACATAATTTGTAGCAAATTGTTTTGCCTATGCATATGTTTATATAACTTTTTGCCCTAAATTAAAAATTAAAGAAGTCATAAGCAAAAAAGTGAGCTTTTTTGCTCTATAACTTTTTTATGTACATTTTACAAATAAATTACTTCAGACCAATCTTGTAGATCATCTTTTGAGAAAAAAAAATCCTGTAATTTTTTTTATTTCATTAATTTAAAAGGCTGTTACGGCGATCCAAAGTTGACCGGGTTCGTCAATGCTCATGTCACCGGATTGGTCAAAACGAAATGTTTAACATATTTTTGTTTTTTTTTTTTTGTTTTTTTATTGTAAATATATTCTTTAAAAAAATTGTTAAATCCGTACAACTTAACATTCATTCCTAACTCTTCCCCGCCACCTATGAGGTGAGTCTGTAGGCGTTTTTTTATACAGGTACGATTTAGATACGTTTATACGTTCATAACGAACATTTATGATTTATATATCAAATTAAATCTAATTTTTTCTATTTATTATTATATATGGTTACCTAATTAAATCTGGCCGCAAATAAGTTTCGATTAAAACAAGAATCATCAAAATTATTTATAAACAATAAATTGCCACTCGTGAACTGCCACTGCCTCTAGTGAATAATACAGGTACCTCACAACATTATACGAATAAACGATAGTTCGAACCGAAAATAACGCCATCTCTCATCAAGACAGCGACGCGTTTGCACCGTTACATAAATCATTTTTAATATATTATCTAATATACTAAATTTATTCTAAAGAATGTTTCATTCTATTATCAGCTCGGTGAAGATCAACAGGTTCGGATCTTAGACTAATATTTTATCTCCGGCTTAATTCAGTCCAGTTGGTATTCCGAGTTTGTTATTGTTTATTATTGTTATTTTTGTGTTTGTTTGTTTAACTGTTTGAATTATCTTGCATTTCTTTGTTCATTTTCATTTAATCAATTGTTTAAAAACATTTAAATTCTAATCAATTGTTCATAATTATTAATTCTTAAAAAATATTAATCAATTGTTTCAATATTAATCAAAATTTTAATCAATTGTTCAAAATTATTAATTATTAAAAAAATTATCTGACTAGCTATGACATGTGAATGCTGTGTCACCTACAAAGGTGCACACATCAGTATTAATTAGCATTATCTATTACAAAAGTCTTATCATGTGTATACTGCTGGTGTCCTATTTAAATAAAATAAAAAAATATAGAGGATCCGGCGGGTCAATCGACGATGGGACTTCACTGACTAGTTCTCAGAAATTTACAAAAATTTTGTCCCCACTGTTTTATGTGTTATTAACATTACGTCATAAGCTTCGTACTTGCTTACAAAAACCGTACAACTATAGCTACACTAACTATGTTATTTAGAAAATGAGAAATGGCAGCTTTCTTATTCAGTCAGCTGAATGTGAATCTTTGAATATCATTCCCTCATCGTGTCCTATTCTTAATATCACAGTCATATAATATCATGGATTTAATTGGTTTTATGTAAATAATTATTTTGGTATTATTAATTCCTTGAAAAATACTTTGTCTTGATCATACTATCCAATTAAATTGAGAAATTTGGGGTCAAGCAGTCAGTAGTGGTAAGGCACTTGCGTAATATGTACCTAGATATTTCATAAGCATTCGTTAAGCCGTAGGTCCCGGTTGTTATCATGTACACCTGATAGCGATCGTTACTCATAGTAAGAAATATATCCGCCAACCCGCATTGGAGCAGCGTGGTGGATTAAGCTCTGATCCTTCTCCTACATGGGGAAAGAGGCCTATGTCCAGTAGTGGGATATTACAGGCTGAAGCGTAGGTAATTCATACAAAAATTTGTTACTGTTATTACGTGAGTAGGTTACTACACGCCGCGCCTGAAGTTATCGGGGTTGATAACTTGATTGAACCCTAGACTTTGACCTTAGTACTTCGATTAAAATCATTATTTTATTGACTTTATGACTTTACTTATAACGAAATGGCTACTACCAATAATAAACCACCAATATAACTAATACCATTCGTATTTTTTTTAGACATTTAATAAGTGGGTACCTACTTATTAAATACGTACTACTATTTATTTTTATACTGGACAAAACTACTTTCTTTCCGTATAAGTTTTAAACAGAGTAGCCCGTAAGTAAGTAGTGGACCAACAGGAAATTGATGATGGGGAATTTCATTAATCTAAGCCTACCTAGTAAAAAAAAAATCTTTAAAATTTCCATATTTTAACTAGTGTGGCAGGCGTCTATGCCTATGCTACGGCTACCGCTTAGAAGCTAGGTCGTATGCAAGTTTGCCGATCTAGTCGTATAAAAAAGGGAGCTTTCTTCTATACCTAGCAAAGGCATGTTACAAGACGAATCCACCAATCAATGAAAAGGAGGAATATAGAAGAAGAGGTCCACCACGTTGCTTCACTGCGGTTTGGGTTATATGTTCCCTAAATTCCTACTAAGAGTAATACTGGCTATCCGGGATCGACAACTTTACGTGCTCACCGAGGCCGAAAACATACATCCATCTCGAAAGGCAATCGAACCTGCAACCGCCGGTAACACGCACCACTATACGTGGTTTTAATTTACTAAGTATTAATATTGTATTAAATTGAATTAAATAATTCTTTGTTTGTGGTCTTTTATCTTTTCTATTAGATTTTTGTCCATAAATCATAATCATTAGATTCAGCAATGCATTGGTTATATCAAAAAGTACGAAAGACCCTATATTATTTATGAATAAATAAAACCTAACTGCATTAAAAATTTAAAATTGAAGGTCTTGCCTTATTAAAGTGTTATTTTACATTAATAGCCGTGACTAGCTGCGATGAATTAAAAAAAATATTGCTCAGTTCGCAGAGTTGCAAAATAAATAAATTTCTAAAATGAAAGTAGCCTAAGTTAATCCTTATTACATCAACTATTTGCCAGTGAAAGGCCTATCAATCAGTGTAACGGTCCAGCCGTTTCAGAGATTATCCGGAACAAACAGACAGACAGACAAAAATTATAAAAAATGTTATTTTGGTATATGCATGGATGTATATCCAATATGTATTTAGTAAAAAGCTGTTATTTTAATATTAGAAACAGACACTCCAATTTTATTTATTTGTATAGATTAATCAGGTATTATAGGTATCTGCAAAAAAAATAAATTAGCCTGATTGGTCGAGCCATAATCGAGTTATGCGCTTAGCAACATTAATTTTTATTTATATATAGATAATACTACTTTTTATCTACTTACGTATATGATACGGGATATTTTTTATATACCTACATTTAATTTATCAAATATGTCAATTGTATAGCTGCAATTAGTGAAATAACTTATATGACGCAAACTTAATCGTAAAATAGGTACATAGCTTGTAGTCTAAAAATTACTCTTATGGAAACATATTTTTACTATAACAAATTTTGATTATTTTTATTTTTTGGGCATTACAGTCGGATTTTTTTTTTATTTTCCTATTATATTACAATAATTATAATTTCTAACGTTATATTAACGACAATCTAGTAGCAGTACACACTTAGGTAGGACAATTGTGTAATATTTTTAATTTGGAAAGGTACAATTGACGTTATATAGGCACCTATACATTTTTATTGTTCAGAAATACTTGATTTTATTTATATAGCGACTTATTATAAAATAAAATTAATATACCTAGTATCTATACAAATAAATAAAATTGGAGTGTCTGTTTATAATATTAAAAGAACCACTTTTTACTAAATGCATATGGATCTATTTCGTTCGCTCCAGCCTGTAATATCCAACTACTGGGCATAAGCCTCTTTCCCCATGTAGGAGAAGGATCAGAGCTTAATCCACACGCTGCTCCAATGCGGGTTGGCGGATATATTCCCTACTATGAGTAACGATCGCTATCAGGTGTACATGATAACAACCGGGACCGACGGCTTAACGTGCTCTCCGAGGCAAGGTGGGGAGACTCACAAGGACTGCACAAACACCCAGACCACGGCAAACACCTGTATGGCCAATACAAATGTTTGTCATGTGCGGGGATCGAACCCGCATCCGCCAGCGCAACAGATACAATCCATGGCTGTAACCGTTGCGCCAACGCGGCGTTATATAATTTATGGGTCCATGAAAAGTGTACGAGTGATGAAAGTACATCAAAAAAGGTTTTATATGTGATGATTAGATTACGTCCGTAATTACCCCTCGTACTGTGGGGTAATCCCGAACCGAAAAATCGAAAATTTATCTATGTTGCTTATTAAAACTTAAGGTTGATTAGTTAAAGTAAACGTTAATTAATAAAAGACATTCGTAACTCAATCTGGTTTTGTTCAATTTCAGTTTTCTCTTAAGTGTGCGTAATTACCCCACTCTCCCCTAATTTGTTTAGATTTTAAGTTACTCATAGTAAGAAATATATCCGCCAACCCGCATTGGAGCAGCGTGGTGGATTAAGCTTTGATCCTTCCCCGACATGGGGAAAGAGGCCTATGCCCAGTAGTGGGATATCGCAGACTGAAGCGTAATCTCCCATAGCGTGTCAGAGCTAACACACAAAGTTATTTTAAATGAATTAGCAGTTACAGCAAAATGAAAATTATAACGAACAACAAACAATAACATTAATATGCGATAAATTAAAACCACGCGCTGGCTTCACTCTGTTGAAAAGACTGGTTTTATGCTGTGTCACTGAAATAATTACATATTACCAGAGAAAACGGGTTGTTCACTAATTAAAAAAACTATGGTATTAAAATGATAAAATAAATACCTTAACCATTATTCGACCATCAGTTTACTGTTACAAGTTAACATAGATCAAATTTGTACAATAAACTTACCAAGATCCATCATCCTGAAAACCAGCAACTTTATTATTAAACATAAATTGCAGTGAATTCATCCAGTATATTGTACTGTTATCAAAGGGATAAGTCAAATCAATGAATTCATAATCTCCGTTCCATAAAACGTCATTGAAATTCGCCGTAATAGTAATAATGAAGAACCCACTAATATAAACTAACACGTCAATTAAGTAAGCCATTTTGCGTCGGACTGCAGATGTTTATTCTTATACACATTATTTAACTAAACCAAGCTACAGACATCAATATAACGCAAATTAAACATATACAGGATAGCCGACAAAATGTACTCACGGAAAAATATAGATCCGGTTTGTTGTGGGGTATCCGAATCACCGCCATGTAAATATGTTCTACGATTTTTTTATAATTTAGGAGTTATGGTTTTTTTTTTTCGATTTTTTGAAGATTGTCGACGAAAAATTTCTAAAAAAAGCAAAATAATTTTTAGACTTTTATTTTTTGCAACTCAATTCGCATGAATTGTACTTTAATGCATAAAATAATCAGCTTCGTAGCTTTGATGAAAGTTATGAAACTGTTAGTCTAAGTAGGGTACTTTATGATTTTTAGTTAGTCTTAAAAATGCGCCAGACTCTCAGCTCAAAAAATAAAAGTCTATAAAGTCTTTTGCTTTTTTTACAAATTTTTTGTCAACAATCCTCAAAAATCGATAAAAAATCAAAACCCCTAAACTACAAAAAAAATCGCGGAACATATTTATATGGGGGTGATTCGGATACAACACAAAATATCGGAACTACATTTTTTTGTGACGTCAATTGACCAGCCAACCTGTATATTAATTACGCTATCGCTACTGTCTATTGTTACTTTTGGACTAATTTGGAACTACTGCTGCCTGTTGTAAATACTTTGTAATGTTTAAAATACTTTAGTCAGGTTACTTTTTAGGTTTCTTTCTGCCGTTATTGGTTGTATTTTACGTGTAATGTATATTTGGTACTTACGTTAATTAGATGATGAATTTTGTTTAATATACCTTTTACACTGTGTGATATATTAGAAAGCAGAAAATAAGTAAACATTAAACTATAAAAGTAAATAATAAACTACCTATTACCTTACTTACCTATACCTAACATTTTTCGTCTGTTTCATTCACAACCCTCTCAATCAACACTTTTGCATACAATTTACCGACGATGCTGAGGAGGCTTATACCACGGTAATTTATGCAGTCCTGCCGTGATTAAGCTCTGATCCTTCTCCTACATGGAAAAAGAGGCCTATGCCCAGTAGTGGGATATTACAGGCTAAAGCGAAGCGATTATGTATGTTTATTATTATATATTTTCTATATGTACTTTATTAAAATATTCTTATTCGCACACCTTGTTTACTTCGTAACTGCAGTTTCGGTTTCGTGTCCTATATACCCAAAGGTTGTCGGAAGAGATCGCTCTCTCAGCGATAAGACCGCTTTTTTACATCTTTCGTTTTATGTTATTATTGATTTATTTATTTTTGTTTATTTTAATGGTGTACAATAAAGAGTATTATTATTATTATTATTCCCGTAGGCGGCATGACAGGCGACTAAAGAATAACACAGTTACAACACACAACTACTACCTACTTGGAACCGTTAAAGCCGACCGTTGGCGGGATAATCATCCAACAACTGAGTTTCAAATATACAGGCCGAAGATGGGCAGCAGCGTCTTCGGTGCGACACAGCCAGCCACGGACACCAACCTGCCTGCCCAGCGTGGTGACTATAGGCAACACACATAAGTTCACACCGTTTTTGGCGCGAACTTGGGGAGGCCTATGTCCAACAGTGGACTACGATAGCCTTCAGGCTATCTTACTATCATATCTACATTTCAGTGTAGCTTTAAGACGCCTGCAACGCCAGAAGTAGCATCGCAAGCGCGTTGCTGATCCTACCACCTATCATCCAACGAGATCTGGTTGTCTGACTCACCATAGGAACTTGATAGCGTTATTATTTAAGGACTTGATTAGTAAATTACTTTATGAATTGTGTTGACTGGTACTGTACACGCCATGTAATGGGTTGACTCAACGTTCTATCCAACGTTAAAATCTTATTAAAATAAGTACAATTCATTGTTTATTCATGATTTGTTTGACGTGGTCTATACGCAGGAAAATATTTGAAAAATACATATGCAATCAGATACAAAATTACTACGCATCGAATGAAGTCTTGTCCGAGGCTCAGTTTAGATTCCAAAAAAATAAATCAACTACTTTATTATTATCAAAATTTACCGACGAAATTAATAATTATCTGGACAGTAAACAACACGTAATTCTTTTATTTATTGACTACAGAGTAAAGCGTTTGATACACTCGACCATAAATTATTAATAAAAAAACTAGACAATACCGGCGTCCGTGGACCATTTCGTAGATGGTCTGAAGATTACCTCAAGCACAGAAAATACTGAGTGAGAATTGAAAATGAACACAGTGATAAAATATCTTTCACTACGGGTACAGCTCAGGGATCTGTTCTTGGTCCTCTTCACTATCTGCCTTTGGAAATGATATGGGAAATGTCATTAAGTATAGTTCGGTGTATCAATACGCTGACGACACATGTCTAGTAATAACCAATAAAAACATGGCAAAGGCAGAGAAAATGTTACAATTTGACTTTACCAACCTTTGCATGTGGTCACATGACGCAGGATTAGTATTGAACTCGCTTAAAACCAAAGTTGTACATATCCGCTCGACGCGTTCTAACAAAAACGAAAGACCAATAAAAATACTGGCACACAGCCACGACTGCCTTCACAAACCAGGCTTTGGGATAAACTGTAATTGTACTTCTTTAGAACAGGTCAATCAATATAAATATCTAGGCTTAATTGTGGACGAAAGATCCCATTGGAGTAAACACGTTGAATATGTATGTGACAGACTACGGGCTGTGTTAGCAAAATTTGCCATTCTAAAATACAAAATTCCGTATCCCACTCTTATGAATCGATTTAAAGCACTTGTTAAGTCTCTTATTTCATATAGAATAACGAGTTATGGTAAAACATTTAAAACTTACTTAGGTAAAATACAAAATCTACAATTACAAATATTAAAAATTATAATACCCAAAAAAATAAAAAATCAATTATACAATGAAAACAACCTAAATGCAATATTTAAATATTGTAAAATATTACCTGTGCATACGAAATTTCAGATGCTATGATTAATGGAACAATTTCACAATAATTGTGTTTGCTCGCAAACGAAAAAAAACCGACTTCAATTACATCGACGAGTAATACAACGTAGATCGACGAAAAAATAGTCAAGTAACTGCGCGTTATCAAAGATTACTCAAAAAGTAGTTATCAGATCTCAATAAAATTTATATGTGACCACATGACAAAAATCAGCTTTCGATTAAATTAAAAATTATTAAAATCGGTACACCTAGTAAAAAGTTATTGCGGATTTTCAAGAATTTCCCTCGATTTCTCTGGGATCCCATCATCAGATCCTGGTTTCCTTATCATGGTACTAAACTAAGGATATCTTCTTTCCAACAAAAAAAGAATTATTAAAATCGGTACACCCAGTAAAAAGTTATTGCGGATTTTCAAGAATTTCCATCAATTTCTCTGGGATCCCATCATCAGATCCTGGTTTCCTTATCATGGTACTAAACTTGGGATATCTTCTTTCCAACAAAAAAAGATTTATCAAAATCGGTATATCCAGTATAAAGTTATGCGGTATAATACAACGTAGGTCGACGAAAAAAGCGTCAAGTAAAAACGCATTATTAGATATAGCTCGAAAAGTAGTTGTTAGATCTCAAATAATTTTAAATGGGACCAATTGGCACACACCACCTTTCGATTGAAAGAAAATTTGTCGAAATCGCTCCATCCGGTAAAAAGTTCTGATGTAACATACATTAAAAAAAATACAGTCGAATTGAGAACCTCCTCCTTTTTTGGAAGTCGGTTAAAAAGGAATTACAAATTAAAATCAACCATAACATCACAACAAGAACAATTACACAAAACAAACTCGCTACACCTAAAGTTTATAACTATTACGGTAGACGCACAAATAGATATTTGATACCCACTTTAATTAACCAAATACCCAGAACGGTACTTCTCGATATTACAAAAGATAATTACAAATATAAACTTAAAAAATATTTCTGTGAACAACTGCAAAAAAAAATGAGAAATATTAAAAACTCAAATTTAATAAATGGATATGTCTATTTATGTATAATATGTATGTTATTGCTATCTGTTTTTGAATAATTAATAAATAGAAGTAAAATATATATATATATATATATATATATATATATATATATATATATATATATATATATACATATATATGAATATAGTAACTAATTTACCATAACAACCTGTATACTGCTAGCTATTTCTGAGCAAATAAAAACAAATTAACTATCTAGCTTACTCTCGTACGTTTTTTGTAATCGTTTTTGTGACCATACCATCGATGATAGTATTGTTTATTTAATAAAGGAGAAGCTATTTTTAATAAGTAGTAGGTAGGGTAGACGCAAAACTTTGTTTAGCAAAAATCATCTAAGCGTAGTATAAATATGTTTTTGTAACCACTGTAGTTTGTAAATGTTATAGCAATATATTATAAGTCTTATGTAAAATGTGTTAGACTGTTACTTGCGGACAAGCTTAAGGGCTTTTGCAAGTAAATATAATGTGATGTATGCTTTTCTTAATGTTACAAATAAAAAAATAATAAAAAAAGTGGGTTACCCTCCAAATACAGTACTTTTTTTACTGCAATGCACAATTAAGTTCATTCGAAGAAGAGCATGGGGTCTGCTGTTGTCTCTTCATGTTCATTTGACAATCCTAACATTATGGCGAGATCGGTTTTTAAACGAGTCGTATTTATTAATTTTTACGCATATACGAAGTTTCGGGTTCTTGATTAAAGAAATCATTTGAAGGAATTTTGTATTTTACCTCACCATCTCAGATTCTCCTATATCGTTGCCAAGTTTACTGAGATAGTCCTATTGGACATACCTCTACCGCGAACCTTCATTACTTCATTACCTATAGAAATAGGATAATAAGGGTATATCAATTACAAAATCGTGCAAATCATGTGCCAGTCTGGCCCTGTCGGATTTTTTCATGTCACTTGCTTCAAATTTGTACTTTCAAAGTCCACATTAATTTCTGCACATGCGGATGTAACGAAAGATCTCGATAAGTTTCAAGATTGTATTAAAATGAAATTAAGTGCTAAAGTTTGTTAATTGTTAAAGCGTGGTCGCGCATCGAGAACATTCATTACAGAACATTCTTTCCGTCGGTTAGGTTCTCCGTGTAATATGGCCTACCCATTGCCACTTCAGCTTGCAGAGTTTGAAAGCTATGTCAGTGACCTTCGTTGTCTATGGATTTCATCATTTCGGACTCTTGTCACGTAGAGAAATAGCAAACATAGCTCTCTCTATCACTCGCTGGGTGACTTTGAGCGTATGGAAAAGGCTAACAGTAAAAGACCACGTTTCGGCGCCGTAGGTCATCACTATGAACACACACTACTCAAACACTTGTGATTTCAGGCACTGAGGTATATTGGACGAGAAGATACTTTCTAATTTCCCGAACGTTGCCCAACCGAGTTGGATTCTACGAGCTACCTCTCTCGTTAGCTTCGCGAGTAGTGCTGTCAACAACGACAATTGTGGGTGTTACACGGATATTAAACATAATCATTGTCTTATTCATGTTTTCCCTTGATCGTCTCTTACGATCTCCACGGGGAGAATAGGAGTGATGCTTAATTCTAAAGCAGAACACACCTAATATACAAGATTACATAAATCATAAAAATATGTGGATTTAGTGACGCTGTATTTTGTGCAAGATATAACCAACAACAATTTACACGTATTAATTTGTCATGTTATAATATCTTTATGGTACATAGTCATATTCTCCATCATTCTCATCAGGATTATCTTCAACATTTGCAGTTGACCAGCTAAAAATCTTGTTATAAAATAGCATATGCTCTTCCAGAATGCTATTCTGAACTTGTTTTAAATCGTCTGTTTTTTTTATCTTGTATGTAGGCTTTGGCTGATGGAAGTGAAACAGAAGTTATTATTATTATTGTTATTTTTTTGTTCATGAGAATGAATGTTTAATCAATCCATCAATATATTCCTCGCCTATGATAGTTCCTTTTCGATCTCAATCTCAAAACTCATGTATTTCAATATAAATAACTTTTTCTGGTCTTTGGGCCAGTTTTTTTCGTAAGATTCAACTGAAAAACATGTTTTTTGTACTGTTCTTAAATTTTAAAACATCTCAGTTTTTAGCTATATGACTGTAAATGTTGAGCTGGAGTTCGAAAATATCTTTTTGAGTCAGTCAAAGCCAACAATGTATTATTTTTATTTTGGCTAGGGTAGCCTTCGGAAAAAAGATATAAATACTTAATACCTGTGTGGTCCAATATTATTTTTTATATAATGCAACATTGAACAAAGCTCCTTGGCTCCTTTGTTAGCAATGCCTTCGTGATACATGTAAAATGTCAAAAGTAAATTTAAAACGCCATATAGTAGTGCATGCAAAAACCTCCTTAATCACTGACTAATGTTGTTTATGCAATGAACGTCTTTCACGCGGTATTTTTGGAAGGAGAAGGAATGTGTCAACCTACGTAGTCTGGGTAAAAACCCAAAATATGGAAACCATTTTCAGCAAACAAGCATGTTGGGAAAAGATTTGACTTAAGCGGTTTAAAAAGAAAAGAACTGAAATTATTGATAAAAAATGTCATTAAAACTATAAAAGTAAAATTAATAGACAAGCATCATTTGCGTATAAATGAAGGTATTTAAATTTGCATATCAATTACAACGCAATAAACTTTACTTGGTTTGTAATAATTCCCTTAACTAATTTAAAGTCTCTTTTTATTTTCTTACACGTGAATTTATTTATGACTAGCGGCCGGCCCCGGCTTAGCACGAGTTTTTAACAAATATTTGAAAATTAAAATTTATAATACACACACATAAACCCTTTTATTTACGTCTGGTACCTAAAAAAAGAAAATTATGAAGAAACGTACCCCGTACCCCAATGATACCTACATCATATAACGTGCTGCCTATAAGCTAGCCGAGCAGGTTGAGCGGCAACCACGCAACATTTTTCTTATAAATATTTACATTTTTAAACTCGTGATACCTTTCGAATGAAATGACCGAATTGAATAAATCAAAAAGTTAAATAAAGCAAAAAAGTTCTATCGTCAAAAGTTTTCGCAGCGCACGCGATGTAAAGAATATTTTTGGTATTTTTTTTTTACATTGTTGGAGTTTTAGTAAGGATCCCTAATTTTTTATGAAAAGTAAATGAAAATATAATATAGCCTACGAGTATGTCACCCGCAAATAGTGTAGCTTCCCAACAGTGAATAAATTTTTCAAATCGGTTCGGTGCTTTCGGAGCCTATTCAATGCAAACAAACAAACAATCAAAGCTGTAAAGTGTATAAGCTGTGTGGCTTCGGCAGTAAGGAATATAGCCAACCCTTCTCTTCCCGTGGGTGTCATAAGAGGCGACTAAGGGATAGCACAGTTCCACTACCACCTTGGAACTTATAAAGCCGACCGACGGTGGGAAAAACATCCAATTGCTAGCTTTGAAATACACAGGCCGAAGACGGGCAGCGGCGTCTTCGGTGCAACAAAACCAACCCTGCGGTCACCAACCCGCCTACCCAGCATGGTGACTATGGGCTACACACATGAGTTCACGCCGTTTTTGGCGCAAGCTTGTGGAGGCCTATGTCCGGCAGTGGACTGCGATAGGCTGAAGTGATAAAACAATCAAATCTTTCCTCTTTATAATATAAGTATAGATTGTACCTACTATTTTTAACCGACTTCCAAAAAAGGAGGAGGTTCTCAATTCGACTGTATTTTTTTTTAATGTGTGTATGTTACATCAGAACTTTTGACCGTGTGGCCCGATTTCGACAAATTTTTTTTAATCGAAAGGTGGTGTGTGCCAATTGGTCCTATTTAAATTTATTTGAGATCTAACAACTACTTTTCGAGTTATATCTAATAATGCGTTTTTACTTGACGCTTTTTTCGTCGACCTACGTTGTATTATACAGCATAGCTTTCTACTGGATGTACCGATTTTGATAATTCTTTTTTGTTGGAAAGAAGATATCCCTAGTTTAGTACCGTGATAAGGAAACCAGGATCTGATGATGGGATCCCAGAGAAATCGAGGAAAACTCTTGAAAATCCGCAATAACTTTTTACTGGGTGTACCGATTTTAATAATTTTTAATTTCATCGAAAGCTGATGTTTGTCATGTGGTCACATATAAATTTTATTGAGATCTGATAACTACTTTTTGAGTAATCTTTGATAACGCGTAGTTACTGGACTATTTTTTCGTCGATCTACGTTGTATTACTCGTCGATGTAATTGAAGTCGGTTTTTTTTTCGTTTGCGAGCAAACACAATTATGGTCTACATACATAGTACGCGATACTTTTCATATAAATTTAATTCATTAAAGAGGTTAGGTTCTAGAACTTCAATTACTCAAATAAAATACTTTACAATCATGATAACATAATATCCATTAATACTGTGAAAACTTGTAGTTGGCCGTAACTTAATCATTGTTTTTTTTTTATAATTGTTATTAGCTGTAAGTTTTCGAAATTTGAAAATAAAATAAAATAAAGTCAATACGGCAAGCTTAGGCTACTAAGTCTTAAGTTAATAAATAATGACGTCGCTCAGGTGTAGTAGTGTGTGTAGGTAGTGTGTAGGCGCTCTCACCGGCAATTGCGGGTTCGATTCCCGCTCGAGATGGATATTTGTATTTGTACAAATATTTCTTTCCGGTCTGGTTTTCTGTCCTTGTGGGTCTACCCACTGTGCCTCGAAGAGCACGTTAAGCAGTCATTCCCGGCTGTATCATAGACACCTGATAGCGTTCGTTACGCATAGTAGAGAATATAATATTATTCGCCAACCCGTTGTAGAGTAGCGTGTTAGATTAAGCTCCAACCCTACTCCTACATGGTGAGAAGTCCTATGCCCAGCAGTGGGATATTGCAGGCTGAATCGTAATTTAAAGGGCTAGGTTAATAAGGGTAGCTAGTAGTCTTAAAAAATATTTCTCATACATGCACAAAAAATTAGTAGATACCTTTTTTAGCCTGTTACTAATTTTGATTATTATTATTTTACAAATTTTAGAATTGGAATAAGCTTATTAGTTGCCTTATTACAATCTACCGTTAACTTCTGTAATATTGACACAATGAAGCAGGAGTAGTTTTCCTAATAAGTTAATAACACTTCCATAGTCAATAATAAGTATTGTGTATTATTTTTCATTTGAAAATGGATGATATTGACATTCAATATGCATTTTTGCTGTACAAAACTTTCACCTCATTTGTAAAAGGCAACCCAAACATCTTTTTTATTTTTTGTTATCGCTGGGGAACCCATTTACGGGTGATATCCAGGATGCCCGGGTAGGCAGTCGTAGACCGTATGTCGGCTTCAACACTTGGGGGTGCACTACCGACCAAACCCCTGCGGGAGCCTTCAGCCGCTTTAATTGGAGGGTCCCGAATCTGCAGGCAACAGGATTCCTCCAGCGACCGGCTGGCCTCGGCGAAAAGGCCAGACTTCTCCTCCATGGGGACTGTCCGGCTCACCTCTGAACAATCCCGGCCCGACACGAGCACAGGGGCGTTACTGGAGGTGCATTAAGTAGCGCCTACTACGCACCCCCGCTCGTCGCCTGCGGACGGAGGCCTCGTCGGTGGCCTCCTCTCTCATCCGCTCGTCGTTCTCCGTCTGGAACATTACTGTCTCGCAGAAGGAGACCATCGACTTCCAGGACTCGTCGTCGCCGAGCAAACCCAAACATATCCTAGCGAAGCCTAGTTACAAATATTTTAATACTTTAAAAAGTAGGCTACGAAAGAAATAAATTTTTAATAAAAAAATATAAAATAACATATAAAGGTCGCGATGTTTGACAAAATATATTTTTTCTGATTAAAAAAAATAAGAAAATGATGCCAGAAAATAACTTCAACCATTTATACTATATCAGTTTATAATTAAACGTTACCATACGTAGGTAGATCTAAATCGTATTGTAAACTTACCACGAGCCGTCATCTTCAAATCCAACATTTTTTTTTTTTGTAAACATATAGTTTTTATAATAACCTGTCCAGTATATTGTATTATTATCAAAGGGATAAGTCAAATCAATAAATTCAAAATCTCCGTTTAAAAACACGTCATTGAAATCCGCCAGATAGTAATAATAAAGAAAGCACTAATATAAGCAAACACAGTTCAGGAAAAAGTTAAGGAAGCCATGATGCGTACGACTGATTATAATTGATTCTAAACACAATATCTATAAAGAGGTACAGTCACTTATGAATTAAATGATACTGTAAACATATAATTACGATATTGCTCATGTAGTCATATCGCCATAGGTGCATTAATAAATACAATTGCCAAAACCTATTACTACCTTTGGACTAACTACTACTACTTTTTATAAACGCCAATCGGGTTATCTCATCTTTTAAGTTTTTTTCCCGCTGCTGATTATATTTTAAGTGTATGGAAGTTTAGTTTATCATTATCAGGTTAATTAAAATGAATTATGCGATAGGTATGTTAAAACTAGTGATATTCCGGATATCCGTATCCGTATCCGTATCCGCGGATATCCGCGGGAAAAATGAGATCCGTATCCGTATATCTTAAATTATGTGATTAAGTAGTATAATTTAAAAAAAAAAGTTCTAGTCAGAGTATTTTTTTCTTTCTTAAAATCAAATATTTGGCACCTTTAATACCAAATATATATCCTAGTAAGTTACCATACTAATAGTATAGAACTCAAAGAAACTAAATCAACTATCTTATAAGATCACTATTACACATAGAAAGTTATGACTTTATTTTTATAAAGAGAATGTTATTATATAAGAGAATGAAAAACAAATAACTTTTTTATTGAAACTACTTTTTAAGATTTTATCGTAGTTCCTGGACCTGGTTGCTAAATAATTGTTTTTCGCAAACGAAAATAAAACCGACCAATTATAAAAGTAGTTATTAGATCTCGATCAAATTTAAATGGGACCACAAGACAAGTATCAGCTTTCGATTAAAACAAGAATCATAAAAAATTGTTTATAAACAATAAACCCTCTAGTGGATCTACAGTGTTGCTACGGTAGTCTACTGTGTGGCTACGGTAGTAAAGAATATAGCCACCCCCTCTCTTCCCCTGGGTGTCGTAAGAGGCGACTAAGGGATAACACAGTTCCACTACCACCTTGGAGTTTACAAAGCCGACCGATGGCGGGATAGCCATACAACTGCTGACTTTGAAATACACAGGCCGAATGCATTATTTGGACACCTCGTCACCATCTATAGAGCATAAATTTTAAATTTAAAGTCTCTTACTTCAAAAACATAGGACTTTCATACAAACTTCCAACCCCCGTTTTATCCTCTTAGGGGTCGGGTTGTGTAAAATCAGTTCTTAGCGGATGTCTACGCCCTATAAAGAACCTACTTGCCAAATTTCAAGTTTGTAACTGTTATAGTTCTGGAGATTTCATGATAAGTGAGTCAACTTATCATCCCCCGTTTTAACCCTAAAAGGGAGTTGATTTCTAAAGATTTATTGTTGTTCTTCTTTCTATTTTATTATTTGGACACCTTCTCACCATCTCATCTATCTATAGAGTATACATTTTAAATTTCAAAACAGGACTTTCGTACAAACTTCCAACCCCCGTTTTACCCCCTTAGGGGTCGAGTTTCATAAAATCCGTTCTTAGCGGATGTCTACGTCCTATAAGAATCCTATCTTCCAAATTTAATGTTTGTAGGTGTTAGAGTTTTGGAAATTTCGTGATGAGTGAGTGACCTTTCGCTTTTATATACATAATAAATAATAAATTATATATATAATAAATATAATAAATTTATTACTTAAGTTTAGTTCTTAAGTTAAAACTGAACAACTAAGCCACTTTGTAATTGCAATCAATCATTCTCATTTCAGATACGTTAAGATATTTTAAGTCATCAGGGAAAAGGTAGAAATTCGATTGTACGAACCTTGTGTAGAGGTTCATTGATAAAAAGAATAAAGAGTATAAATCCATATCACGCACTGCGGGGCTCTGGAATTCGGTTTAATTTAGATAGATAGATAGATAGATACTCTTTATTGTACACAACAACAATCAACACAATAACATATCACAAATAAAAATAAAATAAAAATAAAACAGTGTACAAAGGCGGTCTTATCGCTAGAGTAGCGATCTCTTCCAGACAACCTTTGGGCATATAGGACACAGCGTAGTGAAAAAGCGGTAGGGGAAGTGTATACAGAGAAGTGACAATTAGTGTCACCTAGAACAATATCAAACTATCGAGTATAAATACACATACATATACAGCACAATACATACATACATACATAGATACATACATACAAACATATATATATATATATATATATATACACAGACATACATACACATATATAAACATACGCATAAAAATACTATACCTACATATAAACGAAATACATATAATATGAATAATAGCATAGAATACAAAATACAAGTGAAGCGATACTCCTACAATATGTTATGCAGAGATAAAAACAATTATGACGTACTAAGTGACAAATAAAGCGCCTTGAGGTATTTTTTAAAGCAAGACAGGGATTGGGCTTGTTTTATAGGAAGAGGTAGAGCGTTCCAAAGTTGAACAGCTTTAACTGAAAAAGAATTGGAGTAAAAAGAAGTAGTGTGAGCTGGGGTTTCGAGCATCAAAGTAGACTCAGATCTAAGGGTGCGTTCGTGTGTATTACAAAGATACTTGAAACGCTCCTTAAGGTACAGAGGTGTATCAGAATGAAAAAGTATACAATATAGTAGCGAGAGTATGTGAGTATTCCTGCGAAAGCGAATCGGAAGCCACTTGAGACAACTGCGAAATTCGGAAACGTGGTCATATTTGCGAAGACCAAATATGAACCGTATGCAAAGATTTTGAAGGCGCTCAAGCTTATTTAATTGCTCCTCTTTAAGATCAGGATAGCAAGTGTCAGCATAGTCAAGAATTGGTAGAAGGAGTGACTGTGCTAATGTAATTTTGGTAGGCAAAGGGAGGAAATATTGCAGTCGTCGTAGTGATCCGATAGCTGCAAATAGTTTACGGCTCATCTCACTCAGCTGAGGTGCCCAAGAAAGATGTCTATCGAAGATAATTCCGAGGTTTTTGACTGTGTCGCTGTAACTGATTACGGCGTTGTTATAAACGACTGGTGGTATAAGTGACCAATCTATTCGACACACAAGCTTAGGACTACCGATAATAATGACTTGACATTTTGAGGGATTTATGTTTAATCCGTAGGAGTTACTCCATCTATATATGTTCTTCAAGTCATTATTTAAATTGCTTTAATTTATGTAGATTTCTTACCATTGAAGCAGCAAGAAATAGTCTAACAGAAAAATAAGATTTTAACCACAGTAACAGTAAATCGGAATAGTCGTACGTATAAAGTTTTTGAAGTAGGGTATATTATACTGCACGCTATGAAAAGGCTTGATTAAATATACAATTATATTATATACAGTATAACATCTTTGACTTCAATCGTTAAATCAGAATACAAAGTGGCAGTAAGTTTCTCGATAAATGTACCTAACTATTTTGTAAGTAGATACAAAAATACTTTTACAAATCTTTGGTGGTGTTGAGATATGCTTTTTCGACAGTGCCAGACAAACAATATACATAAGTTTCTCATGAGTTTGTACCATTTTATTTGATGCACTCTACAACTTTAAAAAATTTACGATAGCCATTGCTTATTCCGTAAGGATGGAAATATCACTGAGGCGAAAGACCTATTAAAATTTTGGGAGAAGATGAGCGAATAAATTAGTAGCATATTTTTATTAAGGTAATTATTTAATAAATTTAATATATGAAAACAAAGTGTTCGATTCCACCACTACATATACATATACCTTACGTACGTGTGTACGTACGTAAGTGTATGTGTACATATATACGTTTCTTTTTAGTCATTATTATTAATTTTAATATAACCAATATTTTTTCTAGTAATTACATTAATGTGACACTATAACTAGGTTAAAATAAGGTTCTAAAAATTGTACACATTTAATAAATAATAAAAGTTAAAAAAATAAATCAAGAACAAATTGCTCGTGTAATTTTAGCTGTAAATTGGATCAGAATATATAAATATATATATTTCCAAATTATGATGACCTTTTAGGACAAATAGCTACCAAGCGCAATGGAGCTCCAGTGCCCTTAGCAATCTTCATTGGCAATATCAATGCAGTACAACCGTATTCTGTAAACAATAAACCATAATAGTCTTGGTTAAAAGTCATCTATTATTCTACCTTATATTAAACTTTAACTATTACAAGCATTGCATATTATTATTAAGGAACCTTACCAGGCACAGGCAAATCTAGCTTCACGTTTTCAACCATAAATAAGTCAGCTTGAGCAAAGGCTTTATGTACGGGAAAATCGGTAGTAGAACCTTTGTCTACTGATGCCGTGTCTACACCAACTCCTACTACATTTTTATATGATGATGTTATCCATTGCGCCACTTCTCCACTCATACCTGAAAAATTAGAACCGTAGATTTACCTTAAAAATTAAAGTTTAAATATAAGTAGATGAATAGAATAAATAACCTTGTGAATTGACGATACATTGCATAAGAACAACAACAAACAAATTGGTCTCCTTTTCACGCGATCTATCTCAGTAAGACATGCCAGTAGGCTAGAAAATTGTAATTTTTTTTATGCTAAGTTTCACCTACACCGTACACTACTTTTAGTTTTTGATTAAATTGTCAGTGGCATGGATGAAATTTTGGCTCATAAGTGAGTTGTAAAAATATTGACAAAGTATTCTAACAGTAAAGTTTAAGACTTTCTGAGCATCACCGATGTAAGACCTCGTCCCAGTACTTTGACAATAACTTCTAATAGCGCTATAAGTAGTTGTGATGACTGTAAAAGAACGTACCTACAGTAAAAGAACTGGAAAGATATGCACTGCTTGGAACAAGTTTATATGTATGGGTTTCTTTGAAGGCATTTTTGACTATCCGGTAAAGCTTTAGATTAAATACGATCGAATTTCGGGAATGTAGAGGGAAAGGGGGAGAGGGGTGCGCTACCCCCAGTACCACCGCCACACTTCGAAACCCCATGGTTATGGAGATAGCCATGGTTAAAGTTTTAAGATTAGAAAAAGAATTTCGCAGCTTTCACACGTTATTTTCACATTTCACAAGTATGTTTCTCACATTTCACACATTATTTACACATTTTACACGTTATTTTCACATTTCATACGTTATTTTCACAAGTTATTTTCAAACCGGAGTACGTAAAAACGATCTCGACTCCAAGATGAACAAACGATACAACTTGCGTTACTTATGTTTCGTTCCGTAACTTTCAGATGTTTTTTTTTCACATTTCGCACGTGATATTAACATTTCACACGTTAATTTATCGCTTTCACACGGTTTTTTAACAAGCGATACAACTGACATTTAACGACTGAGAGATAGTAGCTTTAAAAAAAATGGCGCGCCACTTATCGTTTCGCTCCAAAGCAATGTAAGCATAAATTCATTGTTTTTGTCTAAATAACTGTAAAGGCAAAGGTCTAAGACCATACAGCCTTATTTCATGTTATGTTTTTTACTTAAGTATATTTTATTTTTATTTATTTACTGTTATATACGAAAAATATTAGTTACGGAACCACGATCCCACGAATATGCTGCCGTACCAAACAGATGGAATGTTCCCAGGCGATCACCTCACGAGTTTCCCATATTGGCCGAGTTCTCCGTATTAGCCTTTCAATGCCCCATTGTTCTAATTTTTAACTTTATTAATTGTATAATTATTTCGAACACTTTTTATTCTCACTTCGAATAAAGTAGTCTTAAGAATAATTGTATTAATTTAGTATTAATAAATAATTATAAATTATTCGTTTTCTTTTTCGACCTCCTGACTGCTGCAAACGTTATTTATTCAATGTTTCAGTTCATTTTATATGACAACTAATAAGTAAAAATAAAAATATATTGAAGTGATAAGCATGACATGAATAAAATTAAAAAAACAATAACCCTAACCTAACCGTGTGCGGCACTAAAACCGAATCGAAGCACCTTACTATCCACGTAGTCTGTCTTACCCCTAGAGTGTTCTTTAGAAGCTGGAGGCGCGAAGCAGCTTTTGCTTTCGCACGCAAGGGCGGAAGGGCTGCACTGCCCGCAGTGCCGAAGCCAAGCGCTGTTCTAACATAGGTAATTTTTTTTGTAACGAAATTATGCCTATAAACGGTCTAATTTTAAAGTTAGATAGGTTAGGGATTTTTTTTGTAACGAACATTTGTTGATCTTGCAGTCGAGATCATTTTTACGTACTTCTGTTCGAAAATAACTTATTAAAGTTGCAAGACGGCGCATGAGTGGCACTCCCCGCAGCGCCGGAGCTAAGGTGGAGTCAGACGCGGAGCTCAAAGGTATTATAATAGCTTTAAATTCTTCCTCTAATCTCAAAATTTTAATCATGGATATCTCCATAACCATGGGGTTTCGAAGTGCGGCAGTGTTACCTAGTATAGCTCCCCTTACACCCTCCGCTTTCCACTCCCAAAAACCCCATAATTCGACTTAATCTAAAGCATAGCCGGCTATCCTACGTGAAATATATAATTTAGTAGTTAATTCTCAGCATTAGTCATTTCGTGATCACCGTTAGAGCCAATATGTGATTTTTTTGTCAATGTTTTATTTTATTTTTAATTTATGTTCATTATTTGTAAAACAGAAGATGTAATTAGGTTTCTTGATAATAGCTAACAAAAAATATTATTGTTTAAAAAATCAGAAAAACAAATATTGTTTAAATATTTGTTCCTTTTTTCAATTTTAAAATGGATTACGTATGTTATCCACGCAATCACTCGCGTACTTTTTAGGTGCGCGACAAAATCAGGGCAAGGAAACATACTCTGCTAATTTTGAACTTCTCCGTAAATCGTCGATTTATTTTACATTTCGTTTAATGTGCTAAAAATATTTTATTTTTAAACACAAACTAATGATCTAAAGTGTTAAATGAGGCATAACTGCCTCATTTATTCATATTAGTATGTAGATATCATGCTAAAATAGATACAACGAAAAGATGTCTCGGTATATTGTTTGTAAAGAATAATATTCATAGAAAGTACCCGTACCTGGAAAGTGGAAAGTATTATTCTTTCTTGTACCTAAGGGCAAGGAAACATACTCTGCTAATTTTGAACTTCTCCGTAAATCGTCGATTTATTTTACATTTCGTTTAATGTGCTAAAAATATTTTATTTTTAAACACAAACTAATGATCTAAAGTGTTAAATGAGGCATAACTGCCTCATTTATTCATATTAGTATGTAGATATCATGCTAAAATAGATACAACGAAAAGATGTCCCGGTATATTGTTTGTAAAGAATAATATTCATAGAAAGTACCCGTACCTGGAAAGTTGAAAGTATTATTCTTTCTTGTACCTAAATATTTATTTTTATCGTTCGCAAACTTACTCCAACCATATTTAAATACTATAAAACAAGGTTTTCCCATATTATCATTAAGCATGTAATCCATATCATGCTTGTACAATTCGAAATCTGGATCGTCATTGACCTTCGAACTTACGTCGACTATTATAACTGAAACAAAGTAATAAAATTAACTGGTAGGTATGTAGTTGTTAGATATCGTAGATCGAAAATTCAGGAGGCTATTTTCAAATTATGCTGTAGGTTGTTATTTTAATAATTAGATAGGCTTGCGTTTGACCACTGTTTCACCTGATGTTAAGTGAGAATGCGGTCTAGGATGGAACACGCTTACCTAGAAGTAGCATATTCACTCGCGACTTAAAGATCCCCAGATTGTAGCTATCCGGAAACACAAAGGAGATTTCATAAGGTTAGAAAATTACCTTCTAAATTATATTCAGTTTCCGATTCGGTAACAGTTTCATATAGGTATCATATTACAACGACTATCCTCCAAAACAAAAGAAAATGTACAAATATAAAAGATTAAGAAATATACGATTTATTTTTATGCTTGTAAAATATTCTATTTGAGAGTTATGTTACAATTTATGCTATTTAAGAAATATTCATACAATTAATGCAATTGGGTATAAGTAATAAAAACTTACGTGGTACGATCAACTTGTCTAGGGTTATATCTCCTACATATTTGCCATCTACTTTGAAATGATTTGGCGCATCAATATGTGTGCCACCATGCTCACCAGCCGAAAAATCGTTGGTTGCGTACCTTTTGGTCAAAATATTTTAATTTAATTCTGACATGATATAAAAATCTTAATATATATAAATCTCGTGTCACAATGTTTGTCCGCGATGAACTTTTAAACTACTTAACCGATTTTAATCAAATTTGCACACCGTGTGCAGTTTGATCCAACTTGAAAGATAGGGTATATTTTGTTTTGATATATGTAATTATTATATTTAAGAAAAAAAATAAGGGGATACGAAGTTTGTCAGGTCAGCTAGTATCTAAAAAAATTAAAATTGTTTTCACATAAATACGTGAAATGAACGAATTGAAGAGATCGTCTTATTTTTCAGGATTTATTCTGCATGGTACTATGTATTTCCAAACATAGGCACTCGTCGCATCTGTCTGTCTGTTTGTCTCTGCCTCTGCAGTAGAATAGTTTTGGTTAAATAATTTGCGAAGATTTTTTGTTGCGGT